>NW_022106189.1:3030094-3071685 GCF_000313985.2 Echinops telfairi | reverse complement strand
CAGCCTTCTTCACCACACTTACTTATGCACACATTCATCTTCAGCGTTTATGCGTGGAAGGTGGTCACACAATGATGGTTTTTGTTATTTGGTGTCTGCACATTTTCAGGGCTTTTTCCTAGCCTGTCTTGGAAAGCTCTGGAAGCTCTCCTGGAACCTAGTCAGCATCAGAGTATCCATGGCAACAGATGGGTAGTGGTTGCAAATGAGATGCATTGCCCAAGCATCAAACCTGGGTCTCTTGATTGTAAGGGATCTCTTACACATTTCTTTAGATGGGTTTTCTGTGGTGATAGCACAGCATGGCTTCAGGAGTTTTAGTGTTCATATCATCACCTCCATCTTGATCTTCCTTTCCACAATATTCTAAATATATGATCTTCCTCAACGTTTTCTTGAAGCTGTAACATCTATGGTCATGAATTTTGGGGGGATAGGATCTTTGATGATGTTATCATGTAAGTTAATTTCAAATCACCCTGGTGTTGGTTGAGCTGTAATCCATGCTGAGTGGTGTCCTACTAAAAGACACAAAGAGACACAGCAATGGACAGAAGGAAGAAAATCGTGTCATAAGTGAATTATACATCAAGTGCAAGTCAAGAAAGCCTGGCCTATCATCATCATGCAGACAATTATATAAGGTCTTCACAGAAAAAAATGGGGCCCTGTTAGCACCTTTAATTCAGATTCTAAGCCACCTCCACTGTATTTTTCACAGCATCCTGGGAAAGAATACAGTAAGTTTTGGATTAAGAACACTCAACTCTAGTATTACTCCTACTGTTTTTAGGTGTCTACAGCTCCATTCTGATTCTTAGGGACCCTATCTATGTACAACAGAAGGAAACACCGCCTGCTCCCCCACCAGCCTCACATTTGCTATATTTGAGCCCAAGGTCAATACATCTCATTGAGAGTGTTTTCATTTTCTGCTTTACCAAGCAGGGAGTCCTTTTCCAGGGGCTGGCCCCTCCTGATAACCTGTCTAAAGTACATGAGTTGAAGAGTCACGATCCTTGCTTCTCAGGAGCATTCTGGCTGCACTTCCTCCAAGACAAATTTATTTGTTCTTTGAGGAGTCCATGATACTTTCAATATTCTTCACCAGCATTGCAATTGAAATGCATCCATTCCTCAAGCTTCCTTCTCTCTTGCTCAGCTTTCACATGTATATCAGGCAATTGAAAATACCATGGGTTGGGTCAGGAGCACCTTAGTCCGCAAAGTGAGTTGCCCTTCAATGTTATGCAAAATCTCCCTCACTTTGGAATTATTGAGCCAACCCCTCTCTAAGCACAACAAAAAAGCAAACTCACTGCCATGGAGTTGATGCCAAGCATAGTGACCCGGTAGGGTAGAACTGCCTCTGTGAGATTCTGAGATGGTAACTCTTTATGGAAGTAGAAAACCCCATCTTTCTTGCATGAAGCTGCTGCTAGTTTCAAACTGCTGACCTTGTGGTTATCAGCTCAAGACATAATCATTATGTCACCAGGGCTCCACTTGCAACATATTCTTTACCATGATTACCTTTAGTTACTCCGCATGCAGCTTTCAAATTGTGCAAAGAATTCAAGATTTTTCTCATGCAAAATCATCTGGCTCATTGGGTTTCCAAGCCTGTAAATCTTTACAGAAGCTGTCTGTAACATCTTTCTCCCATGGAGTGGCTGATGGGTTCAAACTGCTGACCTTTTGGTTAGCAGCTGAGTGCTTTAACCATTATGCCACCAGGACTCCTCTTTCTTGCACTAAATGAGAACTTACCTACACATTTGACTCTATGACATATTTAAGAATGAATCCCACTTGCAACCCAGATTTTGCCTGTACAGATATGCTCTAGGTGAAAACTATACACCTGCTGTGAAAGCACAGATTCCAGGGCATACCCTAAGACCACTATAAGCCAGGTCACTAGTTTTACCCCCTCCTGTAGAGCAAGTCCTTCTGATACCTTCTGCTGGTTTCCATGTATAAATGGAGGTACCACAAACTCCTGGATCTCCATACACATTTTGCTACCTTGTTGGTCCTGTTTATCATAGTTAGTAGAACTATACTTCTTACCCTCCACAAACAGACAACCTTGTAATCATTAGTGCACACTTCTTTTTTTAAAAATCATTTTATTAGGGGCTCATACAACTCTTATCACAATCCATACATACATCAATTGTGTAAAGTGCATTTGTACATTCATTGCCCTCATCATTCTCAAAACATTTCCTCTCCACTTAAGCCCCCGGCATTAGGTCCTCATTTTCCCCCTCCATCCCTGCTCCCCCCCTCCCTCGTGAGCCCTTGATAATTTATAAATTATTATTTTGTCATATCTTGCCCTGTCCAACGTCTCCCTTCACCCACTTTTCTGTTGTCCGTCTCCCAGGGAGGAGGTCACATATAGTTCCTTTAGTGCACACTTCTAAACCACTCCTATTGCTAGGAAATAGAAAAGATGAGCCCTAGGATTTGTTCCAGTTCTTGACAATTACAAGCTAAGCTGCTTGTTTATTAATTTTATACACTGCCTCAAAATCACAACCAGTGAAATGAAGGGCCTGAGGGCTTTCTCTAATTTTGTGCTACCAGCCCCTATCTGCACCAAGGTGGCGAGTCGAGATGAATGGATGGATAGAAATATGACAGAGAGACCCCGAATAGATGCTGTGGTCAGGAAACATTAATCTTGACATGCACCATCTACTCTCTCAGAGGAGCTGACGTCACCCTCTCTGACCACCACGCTCCATTTGTCTGGTTAATCTCTCATAACTTGAGACTTATGATTAACCCTGTAACTTAGCTCTCCCCTGGTGCATCTCTGCCCCTTCAAGTTTGAGGAAGTTACAGTTGGCGGAAATCTCTCCCTGATCTTTTCCTGGATATCAGCCCTTCTTCACTGAAGCCATCTGACTCTTTCATACCCCTGGTGTCATCTTTCCCCTTTGTGATTTCAACCACAAGCACCATTGATGCCAATGTCATGCACAGACGAGATGCTTCAGCAAACATTTCCTGAGCACCTACTGTATGCCTGGCCTTGAGTACTGTGTGCTGTTGAGAGGGTAAAAGGAAACCAAACCCACTGCCATGGAGTCAATGCTGACTCACAGGCATGTCTCATCACGACTCCCTGCGGGTTTCCGAGACTAACCTTCTGGGAGTGGAAAGCCCAGTCTTTCTCCCATGGAGCTGCTGCTCGTGGTTTCAAACTGCCGACCTTTTGGGTCTCAGCACAATGGGAAACCACCACGCCACTAGGGCTCCTGTTGAGAGAGTGGAGATGCTTACACTTTGACCTCTGCTCTCCAGCAGTGGACCCTTGGTCAAAGTCAGCTGCCATCCAGTCAACCGCAACCCATGACAACCTCATGTGAGGAGAGCTCAGAGCAGAACTCCAGGCTCTTACTGGCGGCGCTTCCAGAAATCCATCACCAGACATGTCTTTGATGGCATAATTTCCATTAATATTTCAGTTAGCAGCCAAGCGTGTCCATCATTTGCACCACACCGGGACTCTACCCTCAGCAAAGGGCAGTCTCACGTTTCACCCAACAGAATGTGTTTTTCTATTGAGTAAAATGAAAGTATGGCCAAGGCTGGACCTTGGAGGGGGTGATACTCGGGCAGTCTTGGAGATTGGGTAGGTAGTGTGTGATGTCGTAGCTGTGAGTAGCAAGAACAACTGCAGAGAATACAGGATGTAGGGGAACCACAGGTCTGATGTGACGAAAGCGTTAGGTGTGTCGGGGGAGGGGGAGGAGCATGCGGGCAGGCTCTGTGAGAGAGGTTCTTCCATCCCTCAGAATCGAAAAAGGCATAAATCAAGCCAGGAGGTGCTCCATTGGCCATCTTGCAAAAATTTCGAATGAAGTGGTTAGATGACTTAAACTCCTCAACCACATTGAGACTATAAAGAAGGTTAAGCATGCGAAGCGGGGAGAAGACCTGTAAGGTGGATTTTTTAAAAGAAAAGGTTGGCAGGGAGTGCAATCCTCAGTTTCTGACCTCAGGCAAGAGAGAAATTCTCCAACAGGGTCCCTGGAGAGTTTGGTATGCCCCCACAACTGACAGGACACAGGATACTGGCGTTGGTCCTCCCTGGGACACTGGAGAGTAGAAGACACAGGTCGGCTGATTTGGCAGCAAAGCAAGGGATACTTGCAGCAGAGCTGGGGCGTGTCTGCTTCGCTAAGTCCCCTGGCTATGGAGGAGAGAGTGCCTCCTTGTGGTGGACCGATCCAGGGTACAGTCCCCACACAGAGACACCATTGGGATGCGTGCCAGTGCAGAGGAAATGCATTTTCCACTTCATGAAAAACTCATGCGAGCAGTCTTCAAAGGACCATGTCAGCTTGGACTAGCTATCGGTGAAGTGACAACTTCCCTGAGCCCTGAGTTTCCCTGGCCTTTGTTCCATCTCATTTGTTGTTATTGTTTAGTGCTATCTGGTTGGTTCCGACCCATAGCAACCCTAGACACAACAGAAAAAAGACACTTTGCTGGCCTGCTCCATCCCCACAATTGTTCCTATATTTGAGCCCTTTGCTGCAGCCACTGCGTCGGTCCATCTTCTTGAGAGTCTTCTTTTTCAGTGCCCTTCTATTTCACCAAGCATGATGTCCTTCTCCAGGGTCTGGTCTCTCCTGACACCATGTCCAAAGTCCAGGAGACCAAGTCTCACCATGCTTGGCTCTCAAGAGCAACTCTGGTTGTACTGCTTCTAAGACAGATGGGTTTGCTCTTTGGCAATCCATGGTACTTTCAAAACTCTTCGCCAGTACAATAAATCAAATACATCAATTCTTATTTGGTCTTATCTACCTTGGTTCATCTTCTTAGGACCAAGAAATGGCAATGAGCACCAAAGTTAGCTTCCTGGCAATCCTAGGTGGAAGGTCCCTCAGAGTTGGGGCTGAAGGATGGGAGAAATCAGGCCTGTGACGAAAATTGGAAACTGATTGTTTCCTGGGACAGTCCATGTAAATGACTAAATGGAGACTGGTTTCTGTATGGAGATTTCCCAGACTACAAAGGGTTAGAGGAAGGCGTGGTGATATGCTTCTGGAAACCAGTCAATGAAGACCCCATGAAGTCTAACAGTCTGCTTCCAACGTGCATGAAGTCTTCAGGGCAGCAAACTACAAGTAGAGGACTCCTGAAGAAGAACATCTTCAATAAGTGATTGACACGACGGCTGCAACAATGGGCTTAAACTTGGGCTGTACAGAACTGAGCAGCCTTTTGTTCTGTTGTGCATAAGATTGCTATGAGTTGGCACCAACTGCATATCATGGATTAAAAAATAAAACCAAAACTCTATTTCTAAGAGCAATGTAGAAAGTCATGAGGCAGGTCGAACTTTGCAGCCAGGGGTTGGGGAAGGATTAACCTAGCAAGCAGCCAGAGTGGGGAAAGAGAAGAACACAGAGGAACATACACATTCCACTTGTTCCAGGCACAGGGACAGGGACTCAGGGCTTGATTGAGTGAGCCTCAATTACCAGGAAGGGGTGTCTGCAGCATTCAAGACTGCTCTGAACGCATTGCCTGAAAAACCTAGACCACACAAAGATGCAGAAGGCACACCTCGTCCTGTTTGTAGAAAGCAGCATAAATATAAACTTGACTTCAGAAATTTCCTCCTGCCCTTTAGTGCAGGAGGGGTAGAGACATATAGAAAGGGGAGAGTCATTTTTCACTGTTGTTATACAGTCTTCTAAATTCTAATGACTGCATAATAATCTACTTAACCAATCCCTGATGGATGGACATTAGGTTATTTCCAATTTTTCACCATTATAAATAATGCTATGATGAATATCCTTGTACATAAATCTTTGTGTAAAAACAACAGAAGTGGGGGTTACTGAGCTCAAGCAATGAGAAACAGTGAGACTTTTGATCCATACTACCAGTTTCCCTCAATTGCTCTACCAATTTCCGCTGTGGAGCATGAGAGGGGTACTTTACCACTTCCCCACTGTCTCAAAGGCAATATATGTGAAATACATTAAAATTCTTTCCACTCTAGGACAAATATCAATGGTACATCCAAGTCCCCCCCCCCATTCTTTCAGAATCTAGTGAAAGCAAATTGCCTTCTATGTTAACCAAATACCCTTCATTTTTATACTTTTCCATATATTTCTTTTTGTTTGTATTTTTAAGGCATTTAACTTTTTCCATATTTCTTTATATGCTGCTTTACATAGTGAAAGTATTAGCCCATTGTTTTATTAAGTGCGACTTTTATTTAAAATTAATTGCTTGCTTTTTATAGGAGGCATCATGGTGACTTAGTGGTTACAGTCTGTAAAGAGTTACAGTCTCAGACACCCACAGGGAAATTCTACTGTGTCCTGTATGGCAGCTATGAGTCAAAATTGACTGGGTAATAGTGAGAGCTTTTTTTCTGAGTTTACCTTTACAGTGTTTAAGAATTATGTAACACACACACACACACACACACACAACCCTCCAAGATTAAAAACAAAGCCCTACTAGAAAAAATTAGAAGCTTATCAAGCATCTTAATAGTAGTTGGGCTTGAGAATTAAGTATGTAGGCACAAGGGTAGGTAAAAAAAACATTGCTACAAAAATAATGTAAAATTTTACTAAGCAAAAATATCAAAATGTGACAAGACTACTTCATGGCATTTCCTCCATGTAGGTCTAGACACCTCTCCCTAACCTTTGCTGGAATCATGCTGCACTCTTGGATTTACAGTTTTGACATTCTTAAGGGATTCGGATCATGTTCCTTTTAGCTGCTCTTTGAATTGGGGGAATAGAAAGTGTAAAGGAGCAGGAGCAGGGCCATGGGGTGGATGGAGTAAGGTTTCCCAATGAAATTCTTAGAGGGCAAACTTGCTACCCTCAAAGAACAAGCAAGTGCATTTTCATGTTAGAAAATTGTAAAATCCGTCTACTTCACCTTATGGTCATTTGATTGCCAATGAAGTTTTCTATTTTCTTAAAACGTTTCATAGGCCCCAGTGGTCACTGTGTGTCCCCTGAAAAGAGTGCTCATATTAAGTGGCCCAGCAGGTGTTCTCAGATGCCACTGCTTTGTTTGGCTCTCTTTTTAAAAGCCGCTCCAATGAAACTAAAAGAGCCATGCTATGGAGAGCGGTTCTCTCCCACCGTCCACCGATCGCAGAGCCAAGTCCAAACACATGTTGTTTGGAATAAACCAGAATATACAAACTGGAACCTTAGTAGCATTGCTTTAAAACTTATCCTCGTGTTCTTTTTCCTTTTATATTCTACTATATATTTCAGGTTTTTATAATGATAAATTTAAATATTATATGAAAATTTTATTTCACAAGATCAGGTATGTGAGAATTATATTACTTTTATTTTAAAAAAGTAAACCTGAGCTAAGTCTCCATCCTGAAGAGCTACCGAGAGCTTTTTATCCTTTCTCTGTTGTCTCTTTCTCATTTCTAATTCTTCCTCCCACTCTTGGACATACAGGAATCCCAAAGGTTTACTCAAAGTCAAAAAACACGAGTCTTCAGTTGACTGTGGGATTCACCGTAAAATCTCGAGTCCTAGAAGAAGGCCACTCTTCAAATTCTGACCAGCCATGGACACAGGGTCTTTCCCATGACTCAGGTCCTGGTGAACAGGTTCAGTCTATCTGTGCTAAGCAGACATTCTGATCTGAGGCATGACTCTTCAATTCTGCTTCATCCAGAATTTCAACCATCACTCTCTTCTGAATTTCCTGCTCCTACTCTTCTCTCAGCCCTCTACTTCAAAATACTTATATCTCTCCTCTTTCCCAAAAAGCCTGTTTCAAGAACTTAAGGTCTTTAGAAACGAAAGTCAAGAATGAAGCTTATCTTAAGGAAAAATTTGACTTCTCCAGAGGTATTTTAGTGCCCTTCCTCCTAATCATGATTTGTATCACTGTGTTAGGCCAGGTTGACTAGAGAAACAAATTCAGTGACACTCACATCTGTGTAAGAAATACTTTTATATTAAGGAGTAATTGTGCATCAATAAAACATCCCAGCCCAGTGCAGATCAAGTTTATAAGTCTGATACAAGGTCATAAGTCTAATACTAATCCATAAATCCCTCTTTAGACTCATGAAGCCATACACAATGATGTGAAATGTTGGAACATCACTAGCTGGTGGGTGCAAAGTCCTGTGGATCCAATGTCAGTGACTCTGGCAGCTCTCCAAGTTAGTTGATAGCAGTAAGATGAAGACAGAGAGAGAGGAAGTTCCCAGGTTCCTCCTTATGAGAAGGCGATAGCCACAAGGAGGTACCATCAGGCTGGACCTGATTGATAGGCTAGACTCCACCCCTACACTTTTATATCTTCATGGTGACATGAAAATTATGTAACTACCACAGTCACCAATGTAACTGACATGTAATCCCCCCCCACCCACCCCCGTCCCAATTGCCCTCATGAAGTCACTGGTTCAGCCTCCTTCTCTTAAGTTTTTACATGTCAAATGCTCTCACTTCCAGGTATTCAAAGATAGTGTCCCCTGACAGGGAATATTGCTCTCCCAAGTTCCCTTGGGTAGACTAACTTTTGTCTCCTTCCAGTTTCAGTTGAGGAGAACCATGGCTGCCAGAAGACTTTCCCTGCCCACTCTCAGCTGGGTAATGTTGACTCTTGCCCATGTTCCCTTTGCAACCAGAATCTGGCATTCAGAAGACCCACCATGGCCATGTGTGGAATGAAGTTGGCACTTGTTAAACGAATAAGTGAATAAGATCAACCTACTTTCCCGCTCATTGTTCTCCACCAGCAAGCTCGTCCTTGTGTGATGTTGGGAGTTGAGGAGTTATCCTTCCTCTGTCTCATCACTTAGCCACTTAGTATTGAGAAATGCCCTTCATTGTTTATATATCTGGCTCCCCCAGGAGCTCTGCCTCAAGGAAGAGATCATGTCTCATTCATCTTTCTCTCCCTAGAGCTATGGGCCTGGCACACAACACATACAGTATAGAAGGGTCAACAAATGGAAGAAGTACAGTAAGAATGCTCCTAAAGAGTAAAGATGGTGAGACGCCAACTCATGGACTTTGGAGATGTTATCAGGATCCCTCCTGGGATCAGCCCCTGGAAAAGGACATCCTGTTTGGTAGAGAGGCAGAGGAAAAGAGGAAGACTATCAATGGGTTGGATTGACATAGTGGCAACAATAGGCTTATACATAACAACAATTGGCACTGGATCTGGTAATATTTTGGTTTATTGTGCACAGAGTTCAAGTGAATTGGAATTGACTCAATAGCACCAAAAAATAACAATATCTGAAACATGATTTCCTATAATCTATAACTCATTGTGTTATATGAAAAATGTTCCAATAAAATTGCAGACCACCATCGATGTATCTATCAGCTTGTTGCATTAGTTGAAGGTTCTGGGATTCCGGCACCCAACCCACCGATTATCAGCAGCAATGAGTTAGAAAGTACAATGGGTACTGTGGTCCCAGTTATAGGAGTCTCTACTTAGCCCAGGAAGGACTATAATAAAAAAAAACAACATTATAGACTGTTGGTATGACGGTAAAATATTCTAGTCCTGTCGGAAAGGGTGCAGCACTTCCTTAAAACGTTGGAAAGAGAAAGAACATCTTACTCAACAACTCCTGTTCTATGTCTACATCTATATCCTGTTCTATGTCTACATCTATATCCGATTCTATGCCTACATCTATATCCGGTTCTATGTCTACATCTATATCCGGTTCTGTGTCTACATGTATATCCGGTTCTATGTCTACATCATCTATATCCTGTTCTATGTCTACAATGATATCCTGTTCTGTGTCTACATCTATATCCGGTTCTATGTATACATCTATATCCTGTTCTATGTACACATCTATATCCTGTTCTATGTATTTATATCTATATCCTAGAGAAATAAGAGCTGTGACATGAATATATGTACATATACTTGTGTTCATTCAGCACTATTCACAGTAACAAAAAGATGGATACAACCTACATGCCCATTAACAGAAAAATGAATCATAAAACTTCTCGTATATACACACAATGTAAAAAGTAGTGATGGGTCTGTGAAATGCTCCACAATATGAACAAAAATGGTAGAGTTTGCATTGGGTGAAAAAAGTCAATCACAAAAGGACAAATGTTGTGTGAGACCATTATCATAAAAAGTTAAGAAAAGGATTTCACACAAAAAGAAAGAGCTTTTGATGGTTATCATGGGTGGGAGGGGGAAGGCAGGGTAAATCATCAAATAGAGGGTGAACTTGAATGAAGAGGGTGAAGGGGGAGGCAATATGTAGTAAGAGGGAGGTCAGCTGAAATAAGATCAAGGTAAAGGAAAACACTGGAAGGATCACAGAATTAAAGGCAAAAGATGTGAATACTTTTATACAAACAATCCTGTAATGACAATAATCTACATGTCTTACTGCCATCCAATCAATCCTGACTCAGGGCACTCGCAATAGATGTGCAAGCTGAACAGAAGCGTTGGCAGGAGGAAGATACTAGCTGTATGAATAGACATAGTTCTGACATAGGCTGTTCCTACATATATATTTACCAGTGCTGCAAATATATTTGTGAATGTAGTGGAAGATAAACGGGAGGAAATCATGAAAACTTCTTAGCCATGACCAAACAATCAAAAGGGATTAGTGGCTGGAACTGGAGCTCAGGATCATGGTGTCAGGGGCCACCAACATCAATTGTCATAACAGTCCATAAAGTGGTCTAAATCTTATTTTGGTGAGTAGCAAATGGAGTCTTGAAACCTTGTGAGCCGTCATCTGAGGGGCCACGATTGGTATTTCCTTGACCAGAACAAAGCAGAGTAGAGAAAATCAAAGATGTATGGAAACAATTAGTCCAGAGGAATAATGGGCCACACGGACCTTAACCTTCACAACTCTGAGACCAGAAGAACTAGATGGTGCCTGGCTACCACTAACAACCTCTCTGAAAAGGATCTCGTTAGAAGCTCCTAGGCAGAGTTGGAGAAAAATGTGTAAAAAACCCTCAAGATCATTAAAAAGAAAAGACCAGACTTATTGTCAGATAGACATTAGTTGAACCTTCAAGACTATAGCCCATAGTTATCTTTCACGCCTGGACCTGAACTCATTCCTCTAGCTCAATTTCCAGCCAAACAATAGGGAGGTTTTTAAATGGACTAACAATGCTAGAGAAGTATGCACAGCTTAGAATACTCAGCCAGTTGAAATTAAAAGTGCAGTATTTGAGCAAGGTCAAAGTTCAGAAGACAAGGAGGGTAGGAAAGAAAGAGGAGTGGAAATAGGAAACATGGGGAGAAAGTGGGTTAATACACTGAGGGAACTTTAACATATTACTCCCAAAGTGGTATCTCTTTTGCCTAGAATAGTTTCAGCCAATAGACACACCTATGTGGAGAGCACACACACACACACACACACACACACAAATATATATATAGTGTCTATAGTTTGTGCACAAGCCTGAGACAGAGAGGAATTCTGTCTGCCTCTAGAAGTTTTTCAAGTTTCTTTTATTGGGTAAAGATTACATCATAATCATGTTAAACATACAACTACAGGTTAGGCCTAGGCAGCGGGGGACACAAAGATGGTGAACTTTATTATGTCTCACTAGAATGATAAATCTTTACCCAGGGGTGTGTTTTTAGTCTCCTAATGTATCTAGGGTCAATGGCCTGTGTTTTTTGTGAGCATCAGCAGGTTTTCTGACCATCTGCTTAAATATATATATCTGCTTCCTTTATCTCATTGGGAGGAACTTTGTGAAGCTCCTTCAAGGGCCCTCTGGATTCCTTTAGTGAATGTTTTGCTTCACAATCTCACAAAACAAAATGCCTGCAAATTGTTGAATTGAAAATGGATTTGCTCTGTAAATCTTCACTCAATCAAGAATGTGCCAGAAAGCTCAGGTCTCACAGCTTTCAGCTGAGACCTACATATGATATCATTTAAATAGTCTGAGAGGAAGAACTAACATCACAGAGTGTGCACATTATCTTAATTATTCGCTCTGAAAACAGAGGCCAGAAAAAAATGTTCATATAAAGGCCTAAATAGCAAATATTTTAGATTTGGTGGTCCTGTGGACTCTGTAACAATGACTCATCTCTCCCTTTGTAGCATGGATGCAGCTGTAGATGGGATGTAAATGCATGAACGTGGCTGTTTCCATAGACCTTTCCTCAAAACAAGCCAACAAACAAAACAACTGGCTGTGGACCAGACCCGGTTCACAGGCCGTCATTTTCTAGCCTTGCTGTAGAACGTTATCACATTGCCTCTTCTTTCTCAATTAACAAACATCTCAAAAGTGTATGTCTAGATGAACATTTACTGATAAAATGATCTTGAGGTTTTTATTTTGAAGAATAGGGTAAGGTTTCAAACGGGATCATCCTGGTTTGACTCCTGGTGAGCATTTGAATTTCTTCCCTAGATATTCTGAATCAAAATCTGCATTTTAGCAACATCCCTAGGTGATTCTTACCGAATTCATTTGGTTCAAAGCCCTGAGGAAAAGTAAACATCGCAAAAACATGTTTGTTTTCAGAGAAGAGTTCTAAGAAGGCACTTATAAGAATACAATTAAAATGCTTTAGAGAGTCCTAATACCTAAAGCAGCGTGGTATTGACAAATTGAACGGATTGATTGATGGGTGAGAATTAGTCATTCAGAAGCATCCCCCATACACACAACATTTAATTTGTGATACAAACAGCAGTTTTCCAAAAGAAAAAGATGAGCTATTCAATCACTGATGTTGAGAATATCACCAGCTAAGCAGGGGAAACCAACAGGTTGTATTCAAACATTCCATTTTATAGAAAACCATATTTTGATTGATCATTAACTGGCTACATTTTGAAAATCAGTTTAAAATATAAGAGCTATCAGAAATGGGAAATAATTTCCAAACCAAAATTACTGTAAGATGCAAAATGAGGAAAGGTAGATAAGGATAACTTTGTAAATTTCATTAAAAAAATTTGTGACTTAGTAAAACCAAAAACAAGGCTTTTATGTAAAAATAAACAAACTCTGAAAAACCAATTTGAAAATTTAATCATTTAACCCTAAAGGACAGAGAAAATCTGCTACTCTGGGTTTCTGAGACTATAGGATCACTGTGAGTCCACTTGGTGTGATGGCAGTGAGCGAGTTTGAGATCTTTGTAGGCACAGGAGTGTCAGGAGAGACCAGTTCCTAGAGGAGGTACTCATGTTTGGGAAAGTAGAGGGGTAATGAAAAAGAGGAAGCACTCAAAGAGATGGAATGACACCATGGCTGCAACAATGGGCTTAAGCACAGGAACAATTGTGAAGCTGGTGCAAGACAAGGCAGTGTTTTGTTCTGTTGTGCATAAAGTCACTATGGATTGGAACTGACTTGATGACACGTAACAACAGCAGAGGCAGAAAACCTCATTGTTCTCCCTGGGATAGGATGGCTGGTGGTTTATAACTGCTGACTGTGGTTGGTAGTGCAATGTGTAACCCACTATGCCTGAACTTCCATACAAGGAAATAAATCAATTAGTGATTCTTTCTGGGTGGCTAAAATGCTAGAGATCTTTGTTTTATCCTCTTCTGTGTTTTATTATGTTTTGCTATAAGCTTGTACTATTTCAATAAGCAGAAAAAAAGGCCTAATATATTCATTAATTTTTTTTTTAACTAAATCATTTGGAGATTACCAGGAAGATTTCGACTGAGTAACACATACTAGAGGGACTCTGCTGAAATCAGCGCATGAGAGTTACTAAGAGGGAAATTCCACACTTGCAGGCTGCAGGAGGAGCATCATAAAGATAACTAGGCACAGGTCCACTGGGTTTAGAGGAGCTGGAGGCTGTTAGTTTATCACAGTGGAAGCTGGCTAGGGTTTGACCTTAGCCCCTCCAGTGTCTTGGCTGGAGCTGGGACCATTTGGAACCAGCACAGGGGCTTTTTCTCAACACAGTCACAGCTTGCTGCCGCCTCAGGGCAGGGTTTAAACCCCTCTAGCTCCTTGGTCAGGGATTGGGGCTCAGCTACATTGTTACTGCTGTTTCTCTCTCCCACCACAGTCTCAGCGGGCTCAGTTTTTTTTCTTTTTATTTCTTTATATCTTCCTTTTACTCTCACATGCCATTGCCAACCTCCAGACAACTCCCCTTAGCCTAGGACATTTATGCCTGCCTCCAGTCAGCTGGGAAAGCCCCACCCTCTACAGTGTAACCTGAGGCTGGGGAAAGCCTGCCCACCCTAAGCCAGGGGATATTCTGCCCAACTTCTTCCAAGGAAAATCCTGCCCATCTTCCTCCTGTGAAAATTCTGCCCGCCTGCCCTCTGCAGTACTTAACACGTGGCTGGGAAAATCCTGCCCAGCTTCTTTGGGGTAAATCTTGCCTGCATGGCTGGGGAGCTCCTACCTGTCCTCTGTGGTCCCATATGACTTAGGAACCTTCCTTCCACCTTAAATAGTGCCCCATGCCTTCCTTAGGGACCTTCTTCCCACCTTACGTAGTGCCTCCTAAGGCAGTTTGGACAACACTCGCCAATGTTCCATGCTGCTGCAGGGACCTCTGCCCAACCTATGACCAGGACAATTCCTCCCAGAATTCATAGTGCTCTACAACAAAGCGGGAAACCCACTAGCCTTCTGTGGCACTACCATTGCAGCAGGCATACCCACACACCCTCTGCAGTGCCCCAAGCTGCCGTGGGCCACACCATCGCAAATACTTGTGAGATCAGCTAGTATACCAACATCCTCATGGGTCCACAACAACCCAGCCAGCATCGCCTGAGAGGACTATTCAACTTGCCCTCCAAATAACATAATACTGGTTGGCTAGGGAAAGAGTGAAGCCACAGGAGGATAAAGTGGTAGGCCAATTCCATAGTGAAATTATCTACAGGCAGTTCAAAAACTGATTCCTACATGTCTCCCAGAGAGAGCCAGTGCTCTTAGACTACCTGTTTTATAAGCATCTGTTTCCTATAAAACAACACAATGCAAAGAGCAATCAGACCCAACAACCTCAAAGAAAAACAGGAGAAAAAGGAAATGGCAGAAGATATTCTGGACCTAATAATGTGCATAGAAGAAGCAGAAAATGATCTGCCACAGAAAATTTTCAGAATGCTGCTTTGAGTCATTCAGGATATGAGGGAAATAATACAGGAAAAGGATGAAATGATAGAGGAGATAAAGACCATACACCAAAGGGAAATACAAGGGATTAGGGACGCGATAACAAAAACCAGTAGCAGACTCATAGACTTCTCAAATCAACTGGAGGAGGCAGAGAACCGCACCAGTGACCTAGAGGACAGCTAAGCAGACTTTAACAAATGTAAACAAAAATCTAATAAGATTGGCAGAGAACTGAAGAAAACCTAAGAGCTATGCCTGATGCTATGAAGAGGAACAACATCAGAATAATTGGATTGCTGGAGGAAAATACAACAAAGAAGTCATCTGCAACAATTGTGAGAGAATTCTTGGAAAACTTCTCCAACTTAATGAATGAAAACCAGGCAACCATTCAGGAGGCTGAAAGAACACCAGCTAGACTGAATCCCAAGAAGAAGTCACCAAGGCACATAACAGTTAAACTATCCAACTTTGAGGTTAAAGGAGAGAATCATGAGAGCAGCTAGGGAAAACCAAGCAATCACATATAAAGGTTCCAAAATCAGAATATGTTAGACCAGTGGACACTATGAAGAAGAGGAGAGAGTGGAATAACATATTCCAAAAATTGACGGAAAACAACGCAAACCCAAGAATACTCTACCCAGTCAAATTATAGATCATGATAGATGGAGAAGTAGGAGTCTTCCCAGACAAGGAAAAAAGCAAAGAATACATTAGAAGACACCCAGCCATACAAAAGATCATTTCCGACCCAGTTTGGGCAGAACAGTACTCATCAAGCATAAATAAGAGACCAACACATAGAACAACCCCATCCACAGGGCAACAAAGAGAAAATAGCCCCAAGATAGCATTCACTTAAGGGTGGAAAGAAGTCAAGAATGATCAAGACACACACACACACACACACACACACACACACAACACACTAATAAGAAATGGAGGTAGAATACCCCAAACGAAAGGTATAAGATAAAATCACAGTCCACAGATGGAGAAAATAACCCTGAATACCAATGGACTGAACTCAAGCATTGAAAGACTGAGGCTACCAGACTGGCTTAGAAAACACAACCCATCAATCTGCTGCCTACAGGAAACACATATCAAGACTACAGACAAAAATAGGCTGAGAATCAAAGGTTGGAGAAAAGCATACCAAGCAAAGAGCAATTTAAAAAAAAGCATGGGTTGCAATCCTAATCTCCGATAAAATTGACTTCAAAGTGCAAACCATAAAAAGAGATAAGGAGGAGAACTGTATAATACTCAAGGGGACGGTAGACAAAGAACCACTAAGCATTTTAAACATATATTCCCTGAAAGGAAGGACCACTGAATACTTTTTAAAAAGTGCTCCAAAAGATGAAAAAGAAATCACACCCTCAACCATTATCATAGGTGACTTCTATACACTGCTCTCTGAGAAAGATATATCACAGGGAAAGAAACTCAACAAGGAGGCTAGAAATCTAAACACTACAATTAGACAATTTGACATGATAGATATTTGCAGAGCTCTCCATCCAAATACCAAAAACTTCACGTTCTTTTCAAGCCCACATAGTACATATTTGAAAGTAGACCGCATGCTGGGGCAAAGGATGGTCTGCATAAATTTAAGTACATTGATAACATAGAAACCTCTCTCTCTGATCACTGTACCATAAGGCTTGAAATCAACAACAGAAAGATGAAGAAAACAACACCAAACAATTAGAGGATAAATAACTCTCTATTGCAAAAGGAGTGTGTACTGGCCCAGATAAGAGAAGAAATTAGGAAATTTCTAGAAACCAACGAGAAGGAGAACATGACATAGCAAAACTTATGGGACACAGCAAAGGCAGTTATCAGAGGAAGTTTCATAGCAATACATACCTACCTGAAAAAGAAAGAGAGACTGATGCTTGATATGCTGGCACAAAATTTACAGTAATTATAGCAGAGTCAACAGGACAATCCTACTAACAGCAAAAGAAAAATAATAAAAATCAGGCCTGAGATTCAGGAGGGGGAAAATAAGAATACTATGGAAAAAGTTAATGCTGCTAAAAGTTGATTCTTTGAAAGTATAAACAGAATTGACAGACTGCTGGTAAACCTAACCAAAGAAAGGAACAAGCAAAGTTCAATAACAAGAATGAGCGATGAAAGAGGGGACATTACAACAGACCCTAATGAAATCAAAAGGATAATAACACAGTACTACAAAAGACTGTACTCCAATGTATTCAACAACTTGGAAGACATGGACAAATTCGTGGAAAAACAATCTGTCCCTAGACTATTCCCGATATATGTCAAGAATCTCAACATACCCATAGCAATAGAAGAAATAGACAAGGTTATCAAGGGATTACAAACATAATAATCCCTTGGACCAGAGTGCTTCACAGGAGAATTCTACCAAGCATTCAGGGAAGAACTGACACCAATCCCACATGAACTCTTCCAGAGCATAGAAAAAGACGTTAAACTCCCGTACTTCTTCTATTAAGCTAGTGTAACTCTGACACTGATTCTTGTAGGGATCGCACAAGGTTCAAGAACTGCAGACCAATATTCCTAATGAACATCAATGCAAAAATCCTTAACAAACTACTGGCCAATAAAATTAAAAAGTATATGAAACAAATAATTCTCCGTGACCAAGTGGGATTCATAACAGGGATGCAGTGAAGTCTCAACATATGAAAGACCACTAGTATCATTCACCACATTAATATGAAAAACTATAAATACCACATGATAATATCAATAGATGCAGAAAGAACATTCGACAACATCCAACACCAATTCCTGTTTAAGACACTCAAGAAGATATAAACGAAGGAAAATTCCTCAAGATAATACAAGCTATGTATGAAAATCCAAATGCCAAGGTGGTAGTCAATGGAGAAAAGACTAACACAGTCCCACTGAAAAAGGGGACCAGACAAGGATGGCCCTTTCCCCAGTCTTATTTAACATCATAAGGAGGTTTTAGCTAACAGCAAAAGGCAAAGAAAAGACATCAAAAGTATTCACCTGGGGCAGGAAGTGGTGAAACTATGGTTATTTGCAGATGATCTGATTTTATATATGGAAAATCCCAAAAGCTCCACAAGGGGAGTACTGGAAGCAATCGAGGAGTTTGGCAGAGTGGCAGGATACAAGACCAATAAACAGAAGTCCATCAGACGGCTACACACATCAAATAAGACCACAGAAGAGGAGATGAAAAAGGTGGTACCCTTCACAATAGCCAAGCACAATGGAAATATCTAGGGATATACTTGACTAAAAGAAAAAAAGATTCATATGAGCAAAACTACAGAATACTATTGCAAGAAACCAAGAGTCACCTCAACAAATGGAAGAATATCCCATGCTTGTGGATTGGAAGACTCAATATAGTAAAGATGTCACTTCTGCCCAAGGTACTATATAAGTTTAATGCAATCCCGATACAATTACCCTCACTTTTATTCAAAGAAATGGAAAAACTTATTACCAACTTCATATGGAGAGGGAAGAAGCCCAGAATTAGCAGATAACTCCTCAAGAAGAAGGACAGAGTGGGAGGACTTGCTTTACTGTACTTTAGCACATATTATAGTCACAGTGGTCAAAACCACATGACATTGGTATAATGACAGATACTCAACCCAATGGAAAAGAACTAAAAACCCAGAAATAAAATCATCAGCATACAGAAAACTGATCTTTGATAAGAGCCCCAAAATTATCCAATGGGAAGCAGATGCCATCTTCAACAAATGGTGCTGGAAAAAATGGATATCAACCTGCAGAAAAATGAAGCAAGACTCTTATCTCACTCCATGCACAAGAATAAACTCAAGGTGGATCACAGACCTTGAAGTAAAACCCCAATCTATTAGAGCCATCAATGAGGGAATTGGGACATACCTGAGAACTTTGGCGCAGGGATTACATAGGTTATCAGAAATAGGGAAGGACACAAATACAGATGAGCCACAAATTGACAAGTGGGATATACTGAAGATAAAACACCTGTGTACATCGAAAGAATTCTCCAAGAGAGTAATAAGAGAGCCCAAGGCCTGGGTAAACTTCTTTAGCAATGACACATTATACAAAGGCCTTATTACTAAAATCTATAATACTCTGGTAGCTTCCAAAAAGAAAAAAACTAATTGCCCATTGAGGAGGTGTCCAAAGGTTCTGAACAGAAGTTTCACAGGGGCAGAAATCCGAATGGCCAGTAGGGGAAATTGTTCGCAATTGTTAGCCATAAGACAAATGCAAATTAAAACAATAATGAGATAGCACCCTCAAAGATAGCCCAATTCAAAAAAATCAGAAAGCAACAAGTGTTGGAAGGATTGTGGTGAAATAGGAACTCTCATCCACTTCTGGTGGACCTGTAGGTATGTAAAGCTACTATGGAAATCGATTTGGTGATATCTAAAATAGATGAAACTTGCACTACCATATGGCCCAGCAATCCCCCTGCTGGGCATATACCCAGAAGAGGCAAGAAACAAACCACAGCCAGACATCGGTGCTCCAATATTCATCATGGCACAGTTCACAATTGCAAGGAGCTGGAAACAACTGAACTTTCCATCAACAGATGAATGGATTAAAAAACTGGTACATACATATTATGGAGTACTACGCACCACTTAAAAGCAGCGATGAATGCTTGAAACACATTGCCGCATGGGAAGAACTAGAGGAAATTATGCTAAACAAAGTAAGCCAAGCACAAAAGGAGAGGTACAACATGAGTCCATTGAGGTAAGTTTGAAAAAAAAAATTCTAGAGGGGCACAGGAAAAAGTTACTGTATACAAACATTCCTGGGGTGAGGACCAGGAGTATGGCCAGGGTCAGACCAAATCCAGGGATACATATGGTAGCCAACTAAAAAAGAGGAGGGGGAAAAAAGAAAAGAAAAGGAATGGGTAGCAGGGGAACAGGGCACTAACCCATCCAAGGGGAGTGTACTGTTTATATCTCCACAGGGAAAAAGGGACCAGTCTTCAACCCGGTTCTCCAAGATGTGTATGAGCATACCAGTATAAATCAGGAAACCAGTCGAGAGGTCTGAGGGGCTGGGCCCAATCCCAACTATGTGGACAGCCACCCCTACCCCAAGAAGAATTCACTTCAGAGGATAGCACTGAAGCTACAGCTCAGTGAGAGGGACATGTCTGATCAGAACACATAGGAGCAAATGAAGGGGGAGGAAGAGAGAGTGGAGCACATTCTGGCCCACCAAGTCTTGAGGACGATATTACCGCTCAGAGCAGCCAATCCACAGAGAAGATCATATGGCCGGCCCCACTATGAGACGTGACATCCTTCACTGACCCATAGCCCTACAGGGGACAACACTGGAGACAGTGTGGGAATTGTGCCCGATCTGACCCCACAACACCGAGGGAAAACACTAAGGGTGTGCAACAGAACAGCAAGGGGAGCAGAGCAAGTAAGTCCTGAGGGAATACCAAAAATAGACTTTGGGGCCAGGACGTGGCACTCCATCCAATTCGACCAGAAACGACTCCTAAAGGTCAACAAACAGACCTTGAACTATTTATTTACAGGCTTTTCTTTTTTGTCATTGTTTTAGTTGTTGTTGATGTTTTGCTTTCTTTTGTTTCTTTGTTTTGCTCTGTCTTGTTTTTGTGCATATTATTATCTCTGCAGGTTTATCTAGATAAGTAAAGCGGGATTAAACAATCTGGAGGAGAAATCAACGGGACTGACAGTTCCAGGGGAACATGGCAGAAGGGGAGACTGGGGAAAGGAACTAGGTGTTAACAAACCGAGGGACAAGGGAACAACAAGTGTTCCAAAATCGGTGGCGAGAAGGGTGTAGGAGGTCTGGTAGGGCTTGACCAAGGGCAATGTAACCGAGAGGAATTACTGAAACAACAAAGCCCACATGGAAGAAGCATACATACCAGCATATGTGATCACAAAGTGTTGATGGAATCAGGTATCAGGAGTCAAAGAACAAAAAATCATATCATTGTGAATGGAGGGGAGTGCAGAGTGGGGACCCAAAGCCCATATGTAGGCAACTTGACATCCCCTTATAGAGGGTCGTGGGGAGGAGACGAGTCAGTCGGTAGAGGGTAGCACCCATGCAACATACAACTTTCTTCTAGTTCTTTAATGCTTCCTCCTCACCCACTATCATGATCCCAACTCTACCTTACAAATCTGGCTAGACCAGACGATGTACACTGGTACAGAAAGGAACTGGAAACACAGGGAATCCAGGACATATGATCCCTTCAGGACCAGTGGCGAGAGTGGTGATACTGGGAGGATGGAGGGAAGGTAGGGTAGACATGGGGAACTGACCACAAAGATCTACATTTAATCCCCTCCCTGGGGGACAGACAACAGAAAATGAGTGAAGGGAGACATTTGACAGTGTACGGCATGACAAAATAATAATAAATTATAAATTATCAAGGGTTCGTGAGGAAGGGGGGGTGGGGATGGAGGGGAAAATTGAGGAGCTGATACCAAAGGCTCAAGTAGAAAGAGTTTTGAGAATGATGATGGCAACAAATGTACAAATGTGCTTGACACAATGGATGTATGTATGGATTGTGATAAGAGCTGTATGAACCCCCAGTAAAATGATAAAAAACCCAACAACAACAACAAAATAAATGAATAAATAATTTTTATTGGGGGTTCTTACAGCTTTTATGACAATCCATACATCAATTGTATCAAGCAAATTTGTACATATATTGCCATCATCATTTTCAAAGCATTTTCTTTCTACTTGAGCCCTTGGTATCAACTCCTCTTTCCCCCCCTCCCACCCACCTCCTCCTATCCTTGTGAACACTTGATAATTTATAAATTATTATTTTTCATGTCTTACACTGACCTCTGTCTTCCTTCACCCACATTTCTGTTGTTCATCCCCCTGGGAGTGGTGGATTATGCATCAATCATTGTGATCCATTCCCCCTTCCTTTCATCTTCTCCTCCTCCTGCTTTTCCCCTACCCTCCTTTCATCCATACTCCCATTTCAGTTCCTGAGGGGTTTGTCTGACTTGGATTTTGTGTGTCATGAGCTCTTATCTGCACCAATGTACATGCTCTGGTCTAGCCAGTACTGAAAGGCAGGACTGTGATCCTGATAGTGGGATTGAGTAGGCCTCAAGGAAACAGGAAATATTGTGTGTTTCATCAATGCTAAACTCCGCACTAGTTGACTTATCCCTTCCTTGTGACCCTTCTGTGAGGTGATGTCCTATTGTTTATAGATGGGCTTGGGGGCTCTGCTATGACCCCTTCATTCTCAACAATATGTTTCTTGTTGTTTTGGGTCTTCTGATGCCTGTTACCTGATTCCATAAACACCTCATGATCTCACAGGCTGGTGTGCTTCCTCCATATGGGCTTCTTGCTTCTCTGCTAGATGTCCACTTGTTTAACTTCAAGCCTTTAAAACCCTAATGCTATATCTTTTGATAGCTGGTCACCATCATCTTTCTTCACCACATTTGCCTATAAACCCATCTTGTCTTCAGCAATCGTGTTGGGAGGGTGAGCATCACAGAATGCCAGGTTGTTAGAAAAAAGTGTTCTTGCGTTGAAGGAGAGCTTGAGCAGAGGCCCAAGGTCCATCCACTTTCTCAGTGTGGTGCCATATCAGTATATGTACATAGGCCAATAGCTCTATTTCTATGAATTAATATATTCACATAAGTCTACCCCTATGTTTATACCTCTATCCATAGGTTTGTTTCATAGATTTTTTCCTCTGTTTCCTTTACCTTTCCTACCCCATTATCACACTCACCCTTCTTCTATTTTAAAATACACTTTTACCCCAATAGGAGAAAGATATGGAGAAGGGTTGCAAAGAGCATGAGAATTTACAAAATATTAATGCAGATGGATAATGAATATATAACAATAGTCAAATTCAGAAGTGATTAATGAAGTGTAAAATAAAATAACAGTGCAATACCAATTTTAATCTATCAAAGCAGCAGAATTTTAAAAAGCATGAGATTCTATGTGATAAATGCTTAGAGAAATTGCCTTCTCATGTATCGCTGGTATAATTGGGTAAATTGGTAAAGCTCTTCTGGAAAGCAATTTGCCAGTATATATTAAACACCTTGAATACACGCATAACCCTTGACCTAGTTCTACTCCTAGGATTTAATCCTTACAAATGAATTAGTCAAATGTACACAATAATTCATATCCAAGTAGAGGAGGGAGGCCTGGGATGAATATCAGCAGCCTTCTCTGTTCCTGCAGCTAATGGGAAAAACCTTCTTGCTTCTGGAATTGGGTGATTCTTTACTTCTCAAGACAACCAGTCTGGCCCCTGGCCTTCTAAGAACATTCTCACCTATCAGCCTGTACCTGATATGTTCTTCCGATAAGCCTCTGGGAAAGCCACTGCTCAATATGGGATCAGCCACAGCTCTTGTACCCGATTACTTTTGTCTCTGACATGTCTGGCTCTCCACCCCTGCCTCCCTAAATGACCCATGCTTGGTGCTCTGGGGCAATGCTCTGTGTGAAAAGACCCTAAGGAAGGTCTTCTGCACTGTGTGATCCTGGGTAGGCCACTTTTTGATTGATTTGATAAGGGTGCATGCACCACTTCCTGTGTGCCCCAGAATGTGCTGACGATCAAAGAACCTGAGAGGGATCTTAAACCATTTGGTTTCTTTATCTGTAAACAATGGGCACACTGTGCTTACAATAGCACCCCAAGCCACCAATCATGAGGTTTATCAAATTGATAAGAACCTGCTATACATTGTATGGAGGGTAGTCAGCCTGCACACTCTTTTATTTAGGATACTTTGAGATACATTATGTGGTTGTTGGGTGTCATTGAGTTGGTTACAGCCCATAACAGTCCTATACACAACAGAACAAAACACTTCTTGGTCTTGCACCAGTCTCACAATTGTTCCTAAGTCCAGTCCACTGTTACAGCCACTGTGTCATGCTATGAGCAGTGAAGAAATCAGATTTCTTTTTCTTCTCACCTTTGGCTTAAAAAACAAGAACACACACATACAACAAAAAGCTCCAGCAAAGTGCCCTACAAGGATGAAACTGGAAAGATCCAATGATCATAGGGTCAGATCCCAACAAAACTGCCATAAATTGATGCGGCTCTTCTGGACCAGTTGGAAAGACAGAAATCTAACAATTGCTCTAGACAGAGAATAGCCCTCGTTTTGCAGTTCTTCCTTTTTACCATCTTCAAACTGTCCATAAGGCCTATTGATAGTTGCTTCCCAATAATTTCAGGATATTGTGTAAAATCCTTTGAAGCCTTTTGTTTGCTCTTTGGACTGAGATCTACTTTCCATAAAGACAAGGATGAGTGAACCCTGGCTTTCGTGGTACGATTTCACTTTGTTGAATTACCCAGCAAGCAAGATACTGAACATGGGCTTACTTGTGCCCACTTACAAACCTGTAGTGAAACTGCTCATTATAGATTAATCAACACAAGGAAACCCATGCTTCCTTTGTTTTTTGGGTAATATCTATGCCACTGCCCTCCAGTCTCCTTGACCTCAATTGCATGGCGCTTTTCTGCCATGGCTCTGCACAACATACTTTTCTTATTCGACTCCCTCTGCTGTGACCTCTTTCCTTATGCATTCTGGTGGCATGGGGGGGGGGGGGTTGTGAATTGGGCTGCTAAATGGTGCTGCCAGCTCCTGTAAAGGTTTATATCCTCAGATGCCCTAGAGAGCAATTCTACTTTGTCATAGAAGGTCACTCTGGTAGTTACATAATCTGGCGTCAACTGGGGACTTGAGAGGATTAAGAGTGAAGGGGTGGAATCTAGTCTGTCAATCGGGTCTTGGTCAATAAAGCCTCTGTGTGGGCATGGCATCCTGGGGATTCTTGGAACTACTGTATTTTCTCCTTGGAGGCAGGAGACAGTCTCTCTCTGCTCACTCCCTGGGAGACATTGCAATTGACAAGACAAATGGAACTACGCTGGTGCCCTGAGCTGGATAAGCCACATGGACCTACCCTGGTGCAACCAGACCTTTGGAGCTGGAGAAGCCATGTAGAGGCTCCTGCCAGTGCTGAGATACTTACGCCACCACTGGATTGACAAGACTTCCAACCCACTGGCCTGCGATCCTCCTGCATTCAGCATCATTGCATGTATTTCATGAGTCTGAAGAGGACTTTATAGAGTAGTATTGGATATATAGGCTAATATTGGACTTATGGACTTGATCTACATAGGGCTGGGACATTATCTCAATATTCAATTGCTCTTGTATATAAACTCTTTCTTATATACATATGAGTGTCTATGAATTTGTTTCTCTAGTCTACCCTGACTAACATAGTCACTATTAATGGAATCAACTCAATGGCAGTAGGTTTGGTTTTAATTTTAATCTTTGATACTTCATTTCTTTAAAGCAGTCTTCTACTCTGCTGTTAGAGATTGAGTTACTATATTCTTATTATTGTTTTCAAATTTTCTCTAACATAAGCTAAATATGTCTGATGGACGAGACACTTGACTATATCTCCCTATTGCAGGATATTTTATTTTAGCTTCTGCAATGTCTATTTCTTCCACTTGAAGGTCAACTCTATGAAGGCAGACTCCTGTCAGTGAATAAACATGTGAGCAAGCAAGGGGTTTACCATGCCCATTGGAGACCAGATCCCGAGCCTGGAACTGATTTCCAGTATGAAATGTCCAGCCAGGGGGCCATTGGCAAGTGAAGAACTCCTCATGTATAGCATCTGGCCCCCTCTTCTATGAAGCTTGACCTAGAGGAGAAAACATTATATGAATTTGGAGGAAGGACTTAAGGAAGACATACGGAATGTAGGTGGTTTTGTCTTCTTATTGATTCTGTGTCAAATTTCTCTTTTCTGCATACCTTTCTCTCTTGAGTTTTTCCTTCTCTAGTTAAGCAATCTGTATTCTAGTCATTATAGAGAACTCAATGGCCCTTTCTGATCTAATCTTTAACCAGAAATATAATCGCCTCATTAAACTTTGGGGGTAGGTTTGGCTTTGTCCCTCAAGGGTTGGAGGGCAGAGCTCCTGGCCATGCCCATAGCCTGGGCTCAGTTGGTCAGTCAAAGTTAATGGGAGATCAGTATGTAGGGGCAGATCTTTCATGTACTGGGTGCAAGAGCAGGCATTATTTATTTCCACAGGAAAATGCTCTGGCTCCTGTGCATTTGGGAATATTAGGCAAAACTTTGTGAAAATTCTCCCTCTGATTGATGGCGAATCCCAGGAATCTAGGGAATTCATACTCATAGGTGTGGTGGCAGGGACTGATTTAGTAATATTCCTTCTGGTTATGCTCACTCAAATAAAATAAAATAAATAGAAATAAAATAAAATAAAGAGAAAAACACAGATGGTAAGCTCCATCAATTACCCTTTAGACAAGAACATATAGTTTTGTTTTTGTTTTTCTGTAGCATCTAAAGCAAACCAGCAAACCAAGTTGGACTCATTGCTTCTGTCTCCTTAGGTCTAAGGAGAGAATTAGCAAGCTAAATAGTATTAGAGTATGTTGGTCTGATATCTGGGAACTTTTGTTAACAAAATAAGAGCTCTGAGAGTCCCTAAAAATGGCTTGGAGATACTCTGTTGGAGTCATTGTGCATCTGACTCTCTGTGGGATAATTGACATATTTTGTCTCATTCACGAGACATCTGAGACTCAAAGAGATGAAGTAACTCCCCTTAGGTCACGCTGCTATTAAGTGGGATGCCTCAGACTCAACATACTCTAATTTACTACTTATAAATCCATATTATGCTGCTTTCTGTCACCACATAATTTGGCTCTGCCTCTACTACCCTTGTAAGATTTGTGGCACCACAGACACACAATAGCCAGCCTTCCCAGTTCCAAAATAGATTTAAATATTTCACCTGAAGGATAGAGTTTCTGGAGATCCATCCACCTTAAAAATACTCAGCATAATTAGAAAGCATTTTTTAGCAAGAAAACTTCAACTACAGAACTTCAAATCTAGATGGTATCATAGAGCTTTACAAACCCCCTCAACTGCAATTCTAAGCTGCTCTTGGTGCTTAGGTCAAGATATTGCCACCTTGGCCTCACCATCTCAACACAATTATTGCAAACAATGAGCAGTCACTCACTCATTCAGCAAGCATTTTCTGAACACTTTGGATCTTCCAGGCCTTGGGCCAAGAACACAGGGTACAAGGGGTTGGTCTGTTACCTTTCCTCCTCTCAAGTGGCTCTTGGTTATGTAAACAACCCATTACAGAGTATTTGTAAGAATCCTCAGGATGGGTGTGTGTACTAGGTGCCCTGAGAGCCAGAGGCATGGGTTTGCTTTCTTGAGCAGTAGGTTTTTTCAGAGAACTTGATGCAAATGGAAGTTCTTTCTCAAGGAAGCAGCCTAGACTCTGCTTCCCCTTTTCACTGCAGAGCTCACCTTTGACCACTAATGTGTCTTAGAAAGCTGGAACTTACTCTTGAGCAATGGGGGTCTTTCTAGGGGTATGCGCAAGGTCCATGTCCAATCGATGATGTTGGCGCTGAACTTTGGTGTGGTCATGGGAAATTTAGAGCCCCAGAAGTCCTCACTAGTGTTGACCACAAGTGGACCCATTGTTGCTACTTTCAAATATCTGTTAGTATTATGGGTTTGTGTCCCCCTAAATATGTGTTGGAATCCCAACCTATGTACCTTTGGATGTAATAACCTGTAACATAATCCTTTTCCAAAGTGAAATATAATGCTGTGTAAGCAATTCATCACTTGAGGTTACACATCCTGTGTGGTGGATTCTAAATCCAGTAACTTCTGCATGACGTAAAGGCGAGCACAGACACATAATGACAAAGACATAGTAAATTTTGGGGGACTTTCATTTGCTGATGGGATACAATTCAAAACAAGAAGACACACTTGCAAACACCTATTAATAATGAGACTGTGGAATGCAAGAAGTGTGGGTCTAGGAAAATTAGAAGCTGCCAAAACCAAAACGGAGGGAAAAGCACCCAAGGCCTGTGCTCCCAGTGGTGACCCCACCCCAAGACTCCTTGCACCTTTTCAGCTCAAAGATTCACAGGTCTACAGACAACAGTGAATCATACAGGTTACCATGCTTCACTGCTGCACGGCCTCATGAAGATGTTTGCTTCTTTCAAGAAATCAGAACAGGACTTCTGGGAAGACAGCGACTGAGTAACACATAACAGAGGGACTGCAGAAATCAGTCCAGGAGAGTTACTAAGAGGGAAATTCAACACTGCTGGATCACAGGAGGAGCATTATAAAGATAAGTAGGCACAGATCCACAGGTTTTGAGGGGCTGGGGGCTTTTGGCTTACCACAGTGGAGGCCGACTAGGGTTTGACCTTAGCCCTGCCACTGTCTCAGCCAGAGGAGGGACCATTTGGAGCCGGCAGAGGGGATTTACTTCAACACAGCCACAGCTTGGTGCTGCCTCAGGGCAGAGATTAAATCCTTGAAGCCCCATGGGCAGGGATGGGGCTCAGCTATATTGTTACTTTTGTTTCCCTTCCTTCTCTATATCCCTCCACAGTCTCTTCGGGCTTAGTTTTTTTTTTTTCTCTCCTCTTTGTCTCTTTCCTATTCTCTCACACACCATTGCCAACTTCCAGACCACTCCCCTTAGCCTAGGGCATTATGTCTGCCCCCTACCCAGTTAGGTGACCTCCACCCTGTGTAGCATAGCCCAAGGCTGGGGAAAGCCTGGCTGACTTCCAACAGGTGATACTCTGCCCAACTTCTTACCAGGGAATTCCTGCCTGTGTGGCTGGGGGAGGCCCCGTTTTACCTCTGTTGTCCCACGAGACTAAGGGAACATCTTCCTGCCTACCTTAGTGCCTCACACCACCTAAAGCAGCTCAGCCAACACTCGACAACTTTCCAAGCTGCTGAAGGAACCTCTGCCCAACCTCCACAGTGATCTACCTGGCCAGAGAAATTCCCGTCACAATTCATGGCGTTCTACACCAAAGCAGGAAACCTACCAGGCTTCTGGGACACTCCCCTTGAGAGTGAAACCACAGGAGGATAAAGTGGTAGGCCAATTCCATAGTGAATTTAGCTGTAGGCAGTTCAAAGAATCATCCCTACGAGTCTCCCAGAGAGATCCAGTGCTCTTTGGCTCCCTGGAAAATGGCACCTGGCTCCTATAAAATGACACAATGCAAACAGCAATCAGCCCCAACAACCTCAATGGAAAAACAGGAGAAGCAAAAGGCAATGCCAGAAGATGTTTTGAACCTAATGATGTGCATAGAAGAAGCAGACATTTATCTGCCATGGAAAGAAATGTTCAGAATGCTGCTTGGAGTCATACAGGATATGAGGGAAATAATACAGAAAAAGCATGAAATTATAAAGGAGATAAATATCATACACAAAGGGAAATACAGGAGCTTAGGGAGGAGATAACAAAAACCAGTAGCAGACTCACGGACTTTGCCCATCAACTAGAGGAGGCAGAGAATCACACCAGTGACCTAGAGGACAACTAAGCAGACTTTAGCAAACATGAACAAAAATCTAATAAGATCATCAGAGTAGCTGAAGATACCTAAGAGCTATGTCTGATGCTATGAAGAGGAACAACATCCAAATAATTGGATTACCAGAGGAAGATACCACAAAGTAGTCATCTGCAACAATTGTGAGAGAATTCTTGGAGGAAAACTTCCCCAGCTTAATGAATGAAAACCAGGCAACCATTCAGGAGAATGAAAAAAACACCAGCTAGACTGAATCACAAGAAGAAGTCACCAAGGCACACAACAGTTAAACTATCCAACTTTGAGGAAAAGGATAAAATCATGAGAGCAGCTAGGAAAAAACAAGCAATCAATCACATATAAAAGTCCCCAAATAAGAATGTGCTCAGACATATATAGCAGAAATTATGAAGAAGAGGAGAGAGTGGAGTAACATATTCTAAAAATTGAAGGAAAAGAATGCAAACCCAAGAATACTCTACCCAGACAAATTATAGATCCTGATAGATGGAGAAGTAAGAGTCTTCTGAGACAAGGAAAAACTCAAAGAATATGTTAGAAGAAACCCAGCCCTACAAAAGATCCTTGCCGACCAAGTATGGGCAGAATTAAAACACTCACCAAGCATAAATAAGGGACTGCCACATAGAACAACCTCACCCAGACAGCAGCAACAAAGAAAAAACAGACCCCAAGATAGCATTGGTTCAAGGATGGAAAGAAGTCAAGAATCTCTCTCTCTCTCTCTCACACACACACACACACAAATGCACAACACACTAATAAGAAAAGAAGGTAGGAAATCACCCAACATAAAAGGTATAAGATGACATCACAGAGTCCGCAGATGGAGATAATAACCCTGAATATCAATGGACTGAACTTGGCATTAAAAGACTGAGGCTAGCATACTGGCTTAGAAAGCACAATCCATCAATCTGCTGCTTACAGGAGACAAGGCTATAGACAAAAATAGGCTGAGAATCAAAGGTTGGAGAAAGGCATACCAAATAAATAGCAATTCAAAAAAAGCAAGAGTTGCAATCCTAATCTCGGATAAAATTGACTTCAAAGTGAAAACCATAGAAAGAGATAAGGAGGGACACGATAATAATACTCCAGGGAACAGTTGACAAAGAACTACTAAATATTTTAAACATATATTTCCTGAAAGAAAGACCCCCTGAATATGTCAACGAAATGCTCCAAATGATGAAAAAGAAGTCACAGCCTCAACAATTATAGTGGGTGACTTCTATACCCCGCTCTCTGAGAAAGATATGTCACAGGGAAAGAAACTCAACAAAGAGACTAGAGAGCTAAACTCTACAATTAGACAACTTGACCTGATAGATGTTTACAGAACTCTCCATCCAAATTAAAAATAATCACATTCTTTTCAAACCCACCTGGCACACATTCGAAGATAAACCACATGCTGGGGCATAAAGCAAATCTACATAAATTTAAGCACATTGATATCATACAGACCTCTCTCTCTGACCACTGTGCCATAAGGCTCAAAATCAACACTAGGAAGATGAAGAAAACAAGAGTAAACAATTGGAGGATGACTAACTCTTTATTGCAAAAGGAGTGCGTACGATCCAGCAATCCCCCTATTAGGCATCTACCCAGAAGAGGCAAGAAACAAACCACGGCCAGACATCTCTGCTTCAATGTTCTTTGCGGCACAGTTCACAATTGCAAGGAGTTGGAAACAACCCAAATTTTCATCAACTGACGAGTGGATTAAAGAACTGCAGTATGTACATGCAATGGAGTACTATGCATTGCTAAAATTCAGTGATGAACATATGAAACACATTGCTGCATGGGACGAACTGGAGGAAATCATGCTAGGTGAAGTAAGCTGTGTTAGTCTGGGTGCTTTAGAGAAACAAATCCACAGAAACTCATGTATAAGAGAGAGTTTTATATAAAGGTTAAGTGTGCATCAAGAAAACATCCCAACCCAGTGCTGCCCAAGCCCACAAGTCCAACATTAACCCATTAACCCATATGTCCAACACCAATCCACAAAGTCCTCCTCCATCTCACAAAACAGATGCAATGATGGTGACTGCAGGAGGAAAGCCAAGTCAATGAATGTGCAAACATCTCAGCACTGGTAGGGGTCTCCACATGGCTGCTCCAGCACCCAGGGCTGCATCGGGGTAGGTCCATGTGGCTCCTCCTCAGGGATGTCTTGCAGGAAGTGAGCCTTGCAAGCTGAAGCAGGGAACTGGCTGAGGCAGCTGTGCCCTGGTCCGAGTAGAAAGCAAGAGACCCGAGCACTAGAAAGGTGAGGCTCACTGAGCCATTTATCCCTCCCCGCTTCAATGAACCCCACATGTGTTTATCGACCAGGTTGACACAATAAACTAACTACCTCACTTGCATAATCTTTATCAAGAAATCAGAGCTTAGTGTTACTGGCTCTCCTTTATAGGTGACTTTAAAAAATGCGTTCAGAATTCTTTCTTTGTCTTTGATATTTGAAAAGTTTGATTTTGATATTGCTTTAGTCCTTCCTTTTAGGGTCTACACTATTTGAGATTCATTGAACATATATGTCTTTCATGATATAGTATTAGGGAAATTTTCTTTCAATGAATCTCACTTTTTCTCTTCCTGTTCTAAAATTTTGATCACACATAAGTAATTCTTTTTTATGCTGCCCCATATAATTTTAAAGTTTTCTTCTTTACAATAATTCTTTATTCTGACTATTCCTCTAAGTGATTAGTATTAAAGCATTATATTGAATTTTGCTATCATCAATTGTTTTGTTTCTATTTCTTTGTTTTCCCAATGCTTTACCTACTTCTGAAATTTTAGTATAGACCTTGCGGATTTCTATTTGATGTTTTTGTAAGATGTTCAATTTATTTTGCCATATTTTTCTTATACTGTTTTATTTAATTCTTCTAGATTTTTGTCTGTGTTTTTGCTGATTTTATCTGATGATAGGTTCTAACTATAATTCTTTTGAATTCTTTATCATGTAGAACCAATGTAACTTCTTCCTGGGAACATTTTCTCATTCTGTATTTTGGTCACTTGTTTGATCCTCTTTATCTTGTTTCACTGTGTGAATTAAGATAGTCTGTTGTCTTTGAAACATTGTCTTGTTATTGTATGTGTGTTTAATGTATTCCTGTATTTTGGTGTGCTTTCCCTATACTTTTGCTTTCTTTTGTTTTGATATATCTGGTTGAGTGGAGTGGGCATGATACACTGATTGCTAGTTTGACAGCTCTAAGAGCCTCATCATCTTCACCAAGGCACTCCTGATGGGTATGGTAGAGGATGGTATTGTGTGTGCGGTTCTCTGCTCACTGTGTGGAGAAGTTGAGGGCAGGCTGGGCTGGTGTTGGCTGCTATCGGTGAAGTAGAAGTGGGTGATAGCACTTATTCAGTGGGTGGGGTGGCAAGAGGTCAAATATGGTTGACTGGTGTGGGTGATTTTTGCTGCTTCCTATTAGGGGTGGCAATAAATAAATATAAATTAATTGATTTTAAAAACAAAGGAAGGAAGGAAGAAAAACAAGAGAGAAGCAAACTGGGGTGGAGGGGTGGTGTCTGGGCATTAGTCCACTGTGAAAAGCTGCACACATGATTTGTGAGAGTATGTGAGGAGCCCTGCTGGTGTAGCCGGTATGCGTTGATCTGTGATCTGCACGGTCGGCAGTTTGAAACCACCAGCAGCTCTGCAGGAGAAAGTCTGGTCTTTCTACTCCCACAAACAGTTATAGTCTCAGAAACCCACAAGGAGTCTCTGTGAGTCAGCATTGACTTAAGATCAGTGAGTTTGGTTTTGGATTAGAGCCTCTAAGTGTAGGGGTGGTGTACATGTGCCACTGACCCACAAGAGAAAGCCTGCAGACCTCTGTGCAGGTGAGCATGACTCCCTTGTTCTGTAAAAGCATCTCAAGTCACTGGTGAAGCATAGTGGTGATGGGAGTGCTGTGGAGCAAAGAGGGGGTATGCTGGTCGGCCCATCAGAGCAGGAGCAGAGTGTAAAGGTGTGATTGATTGTCAGGGGCCTGGGGGTTGAGTGTGTCCATACTTCTGGTTACCAGGGAGGAGGTGGGTGGGTAAGTCGGAGAGCACACCATTCTGATAGTGTTGTTGTCCACTTGCATGGGGGCTGCTGAAGTTGTGGGAAAGCAGTGTCTGTTAGCTGGTTGCTGCCCTGATTGGGATGCTGCTTGCAATAGTTCAACATGGTCACACTGTGCTGAGACAGTTAACAATTCACCACTTCCGATATCTCCTCACTCAATGTTTCTGTTCAAGTTCTTCTTATTATTGGTATTTGATCTACTTCTTTTTACCCCCGGTTCATTTTTTTTAAATTAAATCATTTTATCGGGGGCTCTACAGCTCTTATCATTGGGTTAAGCACACTTGTACATATGTTGCCATTACCATTTTCAAAACATCTTCTTTTTACTTGAGCCCTTGATATCAGCTCCTCATTTTTTCCTCCCTCCCTCATGAACCCTTGTTAAATTATAAATTATTATTACTTTCATATCTTATATCACCCACTGTCACCCTTTACCCACTGTTCTGGGGGGAGGGGTAATATGTTGATCATTGTGATTGATTTCCCCTTACCCCCCCACTGTCCTCTTCCCCTCCTGGTGTCACTGCTCGCATTGTTGGTCCTGAAGGGTTTATCTGTCCTGGAATTCCTGTGTTGCAAGCTCTTATCTGTAGCAGTGTGCATGCCCTGGTTTCTTATTCATCTCTTTCTCAATCTAATTATTTATTTTATATAACTCTCATTATTTTCTCAAGGTACCAGGCCATAGCCATTTCACTTGGTTCCTTGGGCTCTTGTTGTGGTGAGTACGAGTCATCTGTCTGCGTGCTCTACCCTCTTGTCACCTTAGCCCCCGTTCTTGGTTTGGTTTTCACGACAGTTTAAACAGCACAGGTCAATGTCTTGAACAACGAACACTTCTGTGCTTATCAATTAGATTCTACCTTAGCATTTTGCTGCAGTTTATTTATTACAGATCTCTCCATCAACCGAAATTCCATCCATTAATTCTCTTTTTTGATGTGTTTTCAAACAAATGACAGAATCAGTACCTCTCCCTGTTATTATTTCAGCATGCATATCATTAACTAGATTCAATGTGTGTTTGCAGTTCCTTCTTTTTCTTTTCATATAAATTTACAACTGATGAAATGCACAAGCAGTAAGTGTACTAAGGGCGGAGTTTGGATAAATATTTGTACCTCTATAACTATAACCCCTGACATCATATAAAATGTTACTTTCGTCCAAGAGCATTCCCTAATGTCCCTTCCCTGCCCATTTTCTATCCTGATTTCCAGAAGTAGCCACTTTTCTTTCTGTTCCACTATAGATCGGGTCTCCCCACTCTGGATGATTATATAAATAGAATAATAAAACACACTATTTTGGTAGGACTTTTTATTTAATTCAACATCATGTTTTTAAAATCCATTTGTGTTATTTCATATATTGATTTTCTTCTTCGTTTTTACTGCTAAGTAGTATTTCCATTATGGAGATAGACCAGAGTCTGCTTCCCCATTGTCCTAGGCTATTTTCAGTGTAGGAGGTAAGTTCCTATGAATGCTTATGAGGCATCAGTGGTTCAGGAATATGATTCTCAAATTTCAAGTGGGAGTCCAATCTCCAGCAACAGGCCTCCTGCGCAGTCACATGTTTCAGTGAGCTTTGCCAAAATTAGCCAAAGAAAACTCTGGGTTACTCTGATCCAATAAGCAACTCATCACATGGATGGCATCAACTTGGGCAGTGCTGAATTCCTTTTGTCTGTTGTCACCAGGAGTAAAGGTTGGCTTCACTACAGCTACCAACAATATTATCTATGAACATTATGTAAAAGTTTTACTGTGAATATGGTTTTATTTCTCCTTAAATAATGCCTAAGAATAGGATCATCAGGTCAAATGGGAGGTGCACACTTAGTTTGATAAGAGAATGTCAGCACCTTTTCTAACAATGATGTCCTCTCATTAATACATGAGCATCTGATGAGAATGGTTGATCTGCATGCTTGATGACTTTCAATATTGTTAGACATTCTAGTTGGCTGTTTAAACGCATCCCGAGGAAACATGGGAGACCGTCCTAGAGATCTGATGCCAAACAGTCTTAGTCTTGAAACCCTGTGGAACAATTCTACTCTGCATGCCTGATCACTGTGAGTCAGAATTAATTTTATGGCCAAGTAACAAGTGAAACGTGGGCTCTCACTGCAGTTTAAAAGTGCATTAGTTGTGGAGTTGGATAATGTTCTGTTGTATATGTTTTTGCCATCATTATAAAAAAATACATGAATAACAATGACGAAGGAAGAAGAAAATGTTCTAGAGTTGAATATGGTATCAATGTTCAACTCACCTTGATATGATTGAACTACTGAATTGTATGGCATGTGGATGAAGTGCTAATAAACCTGTTTTTAAAAAAGTGCATTTGTTTGTATCAAAAACATGTATATTTTGGCCATCCACACATCTTCTCTTGGGCACTATCAGTTTAAGATTTTTGCCCATTTCTTTAATTGGGTTTGCATTTTTTTATTAAGGAGCTCTGGTGGCCTCGTGGGCTATGCGTTGGGCTGCTAATCAGAAGACCAGCAGCTGAAAACCACCAGTCATTCCCCAGGAGGACAATGTGGCGTCTACTCCCCTAGAGAGTTATAGTCTCAGAAACCCACAAGGCACTTTTTACCCTGTCCTTGTACGGTCACTATGAGTCAGAATCAGCTCCATGGCAGTGAGTTTGGGGTTTGGTTTAGATCCCTTTGTCAATAGATTTTGATAGTTCTTTACATATCTTTTGCCTCCATCTTTTGTTAAGATGTAGGTTTTACAAAAATTTTCCCCAGTCTATGGCTTGTATTCATTCTCTGAGTTGTGTTTTTTTTTTAACTGATGAGCACCAGTTTATAATTTTAATGAAATGTAATTTATCAAGCTTTTCTCTTATGGTTATTGTTTGCTGTGCCCTATCAAAGAAACCTTTGCCTACTCTCAATTCCTAAAGATAGTCTTCTATATTCTTCCCTGAAAGCATTAGAGTTTTATCTTTTACATTTAGGACTGTGATCCAGCTTGAATTAATTTTTATGTATTGCACGAGATAGAGCTGAAGTTCATTCCTGCCATATGGATATTCCGCGATTCCAGTGCCATTTGTTGGAAAGACTTTCATTTCCTCATTATATTGTTTAGACATCTTTGTCAAAAAGCAAATGACTGCATCAGTTTGGGTCCATTCTGCACCCTCGCTCTTCTTTTTTAAGAAGTATTGACTCCCTTTTATTCCCGTTCTCCACTCCCATTCCTTCCCACCAACATGCGATGCAACGGAATGTGTTTAATGTGTACATTCTATTTGAAACTGTTTCTTGAAAATATGCTTTTTTAATTTTGTTTACAGGCATTTTTAATTTGTGCAAGTTCCATTGTGATATAGATCTCATTGTGTTTCCATTTATCTTTCAAAAATAAGCTATTTACATGCAGATCCCCTTAACGTGTTAAAAAGCAAACATGTTACTTTGAAGAGTAAGTTGCCCAGACCCAAGCCATGGTATTTTCAATCACCTTGTAACTATATGAAAGCTGGCTGGTTAATAAGGAAGACTAAAAATAATTGGTGTCTTTGAATTATGATGTTAACTGAAGAATATTAAACATACCATGGGTTGCCAGGGAATGAACAAATCTGTGTTGGATGAACTATAGTCAGAATATTATTTTGTAATACTTAAGGTCTTATATCATCTTGACAGGGATAGGTTTCTCAGTGGTTTGGCTATTAAGGTGTAGTAATAACCACTGATGAGATTTCCTCAGGGTTGTGTAGCCTACTTCCAATATGAGTGGGCACTGTGGAAAAGCTTGCTTGATTTCTTGACTGGGTCTATATTCTGTATCTGGCACATCATATATCCTCTAATTCTTTGGACTTGAGCCAGTAGCCAGTATTGCTCTCTGATCCAAAAAATCCCATCAGTAGCTTTCCATCTTACCTGCTGTCCTCGGATTCATTTCTCTCTGCAGACAGGAACGCGCTGCATGACCTGCTAATCTTGAGTTTATCAGCTCCTGCAGAGTCAGGAAAAGCCTGCAGTCTGACATCTGATCCATGGATTTGGCACTTGCCTGCCTTTACAACTATGTATACACATACAAATGTCACTGGTTTTTATTTTCTAGAGAATCCAGCCTAAGACATCTTTAGATATAACATGTCATTAGGAGGGACTAGTTCCTGGAGAGAGACATTATGTTTGGTAGAGCATTAATGAAAATAAGTAAGACACTCAACTGGATTGATTGACACAATGGCTGTGACAATGAGTTCACACATAGGAGGAATTGTGAAGATGAAGCAGGATTGAGTAATATTTTTTCCTTTGTACATAGGGTCGCTCTGTGTTGGAGCTGATTCAATGCTACCTAGCAACGTTGCTGTTAGAAGCTGACTCTCGCTTATGGCAACCCCAGTCCTAAGGGAACAAAACCTGGTCCTGGGCCATCCTTATGAGCAGTTGTATATTGGTCAATTGTCATCCACTAGATTTTTGTTGACTAAGTTTTGAAAGTTGACCATTAAATCTCATCGTATCCCAAACTGAGTCTCCCTCCTGGAAGATCTGGATTCTACCACAGAGCCACTCCTGCCAATGGATGTGTATGTATTTTAATGAGCCACTTACAGGCTGTGAGCATTACTCTCCATTGTAACACTCTGTTTTGTGTAGCACATTTCATCGCACTACTCTGTCAGTGTGGACATATGATGACTTCCAATTTCACACCATGAAATAATGTTGACGTGTATCTCCTGATGGACCTAAATAAGAATTCTTTTCAGTTGTAATCCTGAAAAGCAGAGTTACGATATAATAGGCTAAATCTCAAGGACATTAAACCCACTGCCATTGAATCGATTATTTATGGGAGCAGACAGCCTCACCTTTTTATTGAGGAGACCGAGTAGTAGCTTATGGGTTTTACCACTGATCATTTAGTTCACAAGCTCAATCTCTAATATAGGAGATTGCATTTTCTAAACATGACCCCCTCAATATATCCTACATATATGTTATTCTTACAATGTGAAATTGACAATCCTACTAAGGGTTGGGTCAATAACCTCTTCCCTTGAGCCTAAATGAACTATTGCAAATTCCTTGATCAACAGAGTGTAGTGGAAATTGCACTATGTCAATTCAAGGCTAGGATATTGAGATGCCATGTATTCATTTCTTCCTGGTCTCTGGAACCACTCACTCTTGAGATTGAGCTGCCATGTAGGAGCCAGCAGTCATATGGTTAGGTCCCCTATAAGAGTTCTGGCCAATAGTACCAAGTGAGAGGTTCTCTGATTGTCAGCAATAGCTACCAGATCTGTGAGTGAGTGGGTCTTCTGGTGATTCACTCAAGTCTCCAATAATCAAGGTGGCCCCAGATTTTAAGCTACCCTACACCACCACTTGTCTGCCAATTTGGCGCTCTGTCATGGTTTGTGTGTTGCTATGAAGTCAAGAGCTGTGCCACCAGCATTTCAAAACCCAGCAGGGTCACTCATGGTGGACAGTTTTAGCAGAACTTCCAGATGAAGTTAGATGAGCAAGAACAACCTGGTGATCTAATTTCAAGTCTCAGTCAGTGAAAACTTTGTGGATGGCAACTGAACATTATTTGATGCATTTGCGTCGAAGTCACCTTCCGGATGGATCTTCAAGTCACTAAAGAGAGTATCGCATTCAGTGAAATCGAGGACCAGTGAGCATGGGAGAGCCTCTGAGGGATGGCTTGACCCAACAGCCACAGAATGAACTCAAACATCCAGTGAATTGTGAAAAGGATGCAGCATCAGGCAATGCTTGGATATGTCGTACAGAAGGTAAATGATTTATAGTTGACCTTATGACAAATGACTGAAGCAGATAATGTTAGTAGGAACAAAGATGAGATGGACCACCAAGCCCTGTCCACGCTGTAGGTTCTGAGTAAAGTACTGGTAATTAGTAAGTCACCAAGTATGTGTTGGCTTGCTGCTCAGCTGGGACAGCAGGAACAAATAGGCTAAATTTCCGTGTCCTGACTGAATAGCGGACGTTGCTTTTCTAGGGGATGTCAAGGTCTCCTGTCCCCTCGGTGCACAGGATCCCTCTGTTTTCTCTTTCCTGCTCATATTTGATACTATTCTCTTCCTGAATTTTTCCTAGTATTGCCAAATAATAGCTCATTATTTTAGTTTGTATTTTTCTGATTACGAATGATTTGAACATTTCTTTATATACTCTCTATCTTTTGAATTATATAAATTGCCTGTTCATATCTATTTTCCCATTAAATTGCTTTTTCCATTTGATTTGCCTGCAGTCGTTATATAGCATGGCTATGAATCCATTGCTAATATTTGACACTGCAAACATCTTTTTGCATTCCGTCATCTATTAGCTTTGACATTGTGTCCTAGTCTTCCAGATTCAATGAAGGGAGACCCTTACCTATGACTTACTGCAGTGGTGAGCATCAGCTGATTCACACCGGTTTGGCAGAAGCAATCCCTACTTTTGAGTTGAGCTCAGTGAACCACTTGTTAACCTGGCTCTTGTAATCAGGGTTCTCTGTAAGGTGGGCAGCTGCCAATCACTAATTTACATCCCTTATTCTTTTTTAATGTTTATCTGCACACGGTGTTTTCTAAGTGTCCATGTTAATGTACATTCCGTCCACAGGTGTAAAAATTAGACAAAATGATGCTTTTTATATTTATTTATTCATTTAATAAAACTCATTATACTTTTGATGAAATACTACATTTTCATACCCTTGAGTTTATTACTTCAGTAAACATATCATGTAAAAAAAGGTGCCAAACGGCCAGAGGGTGACACACTGTCACTCGTTTCAGCTTTGTGTTATGTCCCACATTCCCACATGATATTGTGAGTGAATTATGAAATTCCTGAAAGTGTTTAAAGAACTAAAATATTGTTAGAACAATAGCTGTACATTCAGCAGCAGAAGAAATGAGTTTTTCAAAGATGAACATAATATGTGCAGAGAAGAGAAGTTGCCTGTTTTTAATTGTCAAGTACAATGACCATTATCTAATTGGCTGCCTCTAAAGCAGTGGTTCTGAACCTTCCTATTGCCACCACTCTTTAACACAGTTCCTCGTGTTGTGGTGATCCCCAGTCGTAAAAGCATGTTTGTTGCTACTTCATAACTGTAATTTTGCTACTGTTATGAATCGGGCGACCCCTGTGAAAGGGTCGTTCCACCTCCAAAGGGGTCACGACCCACAGGTTGAGAATCACTGCTCTAAAGGAATGGGATGTTACTCCTACAGTGAAGAGATGGTTAAAGATAAATCACACTGCTGAAACGGCTCGGATGAAAGCAAAGACTATTGCTAATGAGGATGCCATTCAAGAAGCAATATGGTAATACCTTAAATAAGAGTTACATTGTTTTTTGCCAGTATTATGTAATTTTTTCATTAATATTTTAAATCTCTTTCCGATAACATAATTTAGTGTTGTGTATCTCTTGCATTGTTCTTGTTTAAGTATTGATTGTATGAAATAATAAACTACTACCTTTTGACATATATATTTTTAAAAGTTTTTTTTAATTCTTAAAACAGTCATTAGGGCAGTGAACAGGTTGTGTGTTAGTCCAGGTAGACTAGAGAAACAAATTCATATGTGTGTAAGAAAGAGGTTTATATACAAGGGCAATTGAATACAGTGAACCCTCGCCACTTCGCGCTTCGACTTCCGTGGCTTCACTCTATCGTGGTTTTTGCATAACAGCGCATGCTCTGTCATTACTGCCA
>NW_022106189.1:3019259-3029573 GCF_000313985.2 Echinops telfairi | reverse complement strand
CAAATAAGGAATCCTACTTCGCGGAATTTCATTTATCATGGTAGGGTCTAGAACCGATTAACCGCGATAAATGAGGGTTCACTGTATTGAGAAAACATCCCAGCCCAGTCCAGATCAAGTCCATAAGTCTGGTATTAGCCCATATGTCCAGTACCAGTCTATAAATTCCACTTTAGACTCATGCAACACACGCAATGATGCCGAATTCAGGATGATCACAGTCCCGGGGATGGGAAGTCTTGTGGATCCAGTGGCATTGTAAGCATCTCAGCATTGGCAAGGGGTCTCCACATAGTTCCTCCAGTTCAGGGCACTAGTGTAGTTGCATGTGTCTTGTCAGCTGCAATGTCTCCCAGGGAGAGAAACTTTGTCCTGTTTCCAATGAGCTATCTAACTCCTTCCTGTCTCCAAATGAGGCCATCAAGCTGCGATCTGGTTGATAGGCTAAATTCCACCCCTTCACTCTTAAGCCTCAAATTGACACCACATTATGTAACTACCACAGATTATTTTAATCCCATCATTGCCTTAATGGTCCTAAACACTTTAAAGAAATTCACACTAGCAGTTTTAATACTTTTTTATACAGTGTGTTATAGCCCTAGTGGTGTAGTGATTAAGTTTTTGGCTGCTAACCACAGGGACAGCAGTTTGAAACCACCAGCTAGCTCTGAAGGATAAAGCTGGGGCTTTCTACGCCCATAAAGAGTAACTGTCTTGGAAACTCACAGTCCTCTTACGTCCTCTAAGGTCACTCTGAATCAGAAAAGACTTGGTAGCAGTGAGTGAGTTGCACTTGTAGACAACTTATAGTGAGCCCATAGGACCAGGTATGACTGCCCCTGTGAGTTTCTGAGACTTTAAGTGTTTAAAGTGTACCTTCTATACCACTAGGACTTCTTGAAGCTCTGGTGGGGTAGTGGTTATGAGTTAGGCTGTGATCCTCAAGGTCCCCAGTGTGAAACCTCCAGGCTGGAGGAAGGTGGGGCTTCTATTCCTGTAAGGAGTTACAGCCTTGGAAAACCCTTTATGGTTTCCTATCGGGTCGCCATGGGCCAGAATTGACTCCCTGGCAATGAGTTAAGCAGTTATAGAAATATGTGAATATAAACAGGTTTTCTTAATCACTAAAATAACCCTGAAAGATAGCTAACATCACTCTCCCCACCCATTTCAGAGCTTGGTAAATCAAGGATTAGCTAGTTGAAGTGATCTGTCTAAAGTCACATATTTCTCACATGGTGATTATATTACCACCATCAGAGATGAGAAGGCCCCTCTTCTGTCTGGGGTCTAATTGGTGATGGGGTTGTGGGCAGACAAAACCTCCCATAGAGTCAGGTAATGGCCCACCACCTAGAGGAGGAGGATGCCAATTATTCAGTCTGAGAGCCAGTGCGCTGCAGCGGGTCTATTTTTATGATCAACCTAATGCTCTGAAGCAACAAGTCTCCTAGTCTAGGCCCCCGTGTCCTCATCCGTATAATGGACTCACTGACGACAAGGAGATGACCTTCCCATGACTCGGGAAGGTAAAAGAGGGGGCTAAGGGAAACACTGAAGTCTTTCCCCCGCCCAATGTAAGGAGCCTTTTTATCCAGAAGGAGGACCCTGGGTTGGAGAAGGTCAGTTTCAAGTCCAGCTCAAGTCGTGAGATGCTGTGTGGCCTTTGGGACATTCCTTCCCCTCTCTGGACCTTTGAGAAGCTGTAATCATGATCCGTAAGGGATCTTCCAGGCTAGAGATTCTAGTTGGGTCTGAGATGGGGCTAGAGGCTGTCCCCAGGAAGGGGCAGGTGGGTGTGGATGTATGTGCATGCACATGTGTGCATATGGTATATGCACAATTGTGCTTGTGTGTGAATGTCTAGGTGAATGTATGCACTTATGTGAGTGGTGCATCCGTGGTTTTGACGTCTACAGATGTATGTATATGAACCAGTGTGTGTGCATGTGTGCTTACATGAGTATGGGTGTGCACCTGTGTGCACATGTGATGCTGGCATCTGTGTGTGCGAGTGCATGTGTTCACCAGTGAATAGCTCTTTATGTGAATGGGGAGAAAATTTAAACACATGTGTATGAGGAGCCCTGGTAAGATAGTGGTTACCATTGGGCTGCCACCTGAGAGACCAGTAGTTCAAAACCACCAGCCACTCCCTCCACAGGAGAAAGATTAGGTTTTCTACTGCCATAAAGAGATACTGTCTTGGAACTCTGCAGGGGCAGCTCGACTCTGTCCTATAGGCTTGCTGTGAGTCAGCATGGACTGGAGGGCACTGAGCTTGTGTGTTTGTTTGGTTTTTGGTTTTGATTTTCGTGTGGCCAAACAATTGTGTGAATGTGCACACATGTGAGTGAGTGTTGGTATGCAGGTGTTACATATGTGGCAAAATAGCATTTCTGAAAAGTAACAGATGTGCTTTGTTCCTCTGAATTTCCCTGATTCTCTCCCTTCCCCCAATCCCACCCCAGCCCAGACAACCAGAAATGTGCCCCTCACTGCTTTGGGAGTAGGGGTTCTGAAGGCTGGATGCAGCGAAAGTGGTCAGGGCAGAGCAGGAAGATTGGACTTCCTTTTGGAGTCTTTGTGCTTTACCCATGCCCAACAAGAGATAAAGGCTCTCAAGTTGGGCCATGGGCGAGGAAGACAGAACCAAGGTGGTAGAAGTAGGCAGAGTCACGATGAAGTAGCCGACCATGGCCAGTGTACCTGAAGGACCTCCCTTCTTGGCCCCTTGGTACCTTCTGATGACACTACCCCAGGAGCAGCCTGCCAAGAGCCCACTGCCTGTGGAGGCACAGAGGTTACCCAGAGCTTACCAGAGGGCCGCAAGTCTCTGTGGGGAGAACGCTGCAGCTGGGTGTGCGGTACGAGGCCCGAGAGGCATCACCATCAGAAATGGGAGAAGATAAGAGGTGCAGCTACCTCACTCTAGCTGAATCCAGGAGCCAATGGCCACGGTAGCTGCAACTCCCTTTGCTGCAACACAACTTCCAGAGCTGTCTGGGCCAAGGGATTTGTCACCACTGAAAACTCACAGCCTGCACCCCCCCCACCCCCCCCATGAATCTCAGAAAAATGCACGGTCAGACCTAATGAAAGGGGGAGATCTCCCAGGAGAAGGTATGCACACCTTGGGCTGACAGTTGTCAGGCAGCCTGGCAGCGGCGTGTGCTGAGGATGACACTGACCAGCAGAAACAATGAGCAGTGCCCGGGGAGGTGGGCACCAGGGACTCCGGACCTGGGACATGGAGTGAGCTGGCATGACGGACAGCAAGTGATCGCTGGTGAGCCAGGAAAGATGACCGAGGACAGGAGGGACACAGTTTCCAGGACAAGAAACTCACTCCCAGAGAGAAGTCCGCCTGGGCTAGGTGGCTGAAACTCCTTCAGGAAAGGAAGGCTTTGGTGGCTGGCAACTTATTGTTGACCCTGCTCTGCCCTCTGAGGTGAAGTCCAGGGGGCAGGACTGAATTCCACCCAGAGGCCACAGACCAGCAGGTTAGGTCTAGCCTAATCAATTAGAACAGCGGTTCTCAACAGGTGGGTCGCAACCCCTTTGAGGGTTGAACGACCCTTTCACAGGGGTCGCCAGATTAATAACAGTAGCAAAATTACAGTTATGAAGTAGCAACAAACATAATTTTATGGTTGGGGGTCACCACAACATCAGGAACTATGTTAAAGGGTCGTGGCATGAGGAAGATTGAGAACCACTGCATTAGAAGGTTTCACTTGGTCTGTAGAATGGTTAAAGAATTTTAAAAAAAATTTATTTTACTTAAATTTGGCCTATGTCGTGTGTTGGGAGCTGAGAGCCAGCCCCACTCTCGGAGCCCCCACAGAGAACTGCGCCCTCAAGGGCTTGACTCATCCTGCCTCAGCCCCACATCCTCTCCATGATCGGCTGGAGGTTGGACTGTGGTGCTCCGTCAGGGTTTGTTCTTTTAAAAATCATCCTTTGTAGGATTAGTGCTCTGGGAGGAGCGATGGCTTCTTTATTGAGAATTGGGTGAAGGTTTCCAGAGCAGATCAGGTTTGCATTCAATCATTGCTATACCTTCGGTTTCACCTCATTGATCCCGGTCCCCAACAAGGAACACCATTTCTTCCGCTTCACTCCTAAATTTCCCGTTTCCATTTTCCCTTCTTTCCTAATCCTTGGAACATTGACTTTGGGCCAGCACTGCCCTTTGATCCCACATGCCTGGCTAATTGAAGCCTGAGCCCTTCCTGAGTGACATTGTTCCCCTAACAGGCCTGCCTATTGTTCGGCTGAAAAGTGAGTCATGGGTAGGAGTTCAGTTCCAGCACTTAAAGGTGACCCCGTGTTGTCCTTGGCTGATGTTCAGAAGTAGGTTTATAAGTCTTGCTTCCTAGTCAATCTCAGCTCACAAGGCCCACGGAAACCTACTTAGCATTGGAGCGACACGCAAGCGTACACTGACTGAGGGGTGGTGGTCCCCACGGTGAGTGCATTGACCAGCCTCAGAACCTCATACCGAAGGAGTGAACTCACCACAAACACACCCACCACTGCTGCCCAGCGGACGCTGACTCACAGCGACCCTGGAAGGCAGGGAAGAGCTGCTCTACAGTGTTTCTGAGAAGGTGAATCTTTCTCCTGAGAAGAGGCTGGTGGATTCGAACCACTAGCCTTGTGGTTAGCAGTCCAATGCTTAATTTACACAATCGCCAGGTCCCCTACTAAACCACCACTGCCCCCGTATTCCATATAAATAACCACATTAGTAATTTCTCTTAAACATTAAGAAACCTTGCCACTTGGAAAAGATTAACACATGGTGGCAACTGGCTGCAGTAGCCATTTCCTGATGGGTGGGTAGGAGTTTGCCATTTACCCCAAGCTCAGCATTCCCTCCCTAGCCACTGACCACACCCACTGTCTCTGGCTGATATCACACTCCCAGGTCTTGATTAATCATGGTAAGGAGAAAGCATCCTAGTCCTGAACCTCTCTCTGTTCACTCTCAGCATTGGTACATTGGGGCAAGGCGGGTTTTGTTAGCCTGCCTTTCACAACTCCCCCTTCCCTATCCCTTAGCAAGAGTTCTTTCTCTTCTTCACCTTCCACATATCCCTCTCTGAGGCTCCACCTCCACCAGAGGTCCCATGGAAATCCTCAGTACCTCTTGGAAATTGCCCAGGCAAGAGACCAAAGACGAACTCTTTCAACAGGAGGTTGATGAACCTGTTGGCAAGTAGCTCCTAAGCGTCTCCTCCTGTGTGTGCCTGGATGTGGCCGCAAAGAGAAAGGAGCACTCAGGTCTCATCAGTAAGGTGGAACCAACGCTGCTAAGGAAATGATCAAGCCAGACAAGGCACAGGTGTGTGACAGAAATGTGGAAGAACCTGACGTCCATCAAGAAGACTTCCTGCAGGAAGAAGAGTCTGAACTGGGCTGGTAGGTGGGTGGTACACCGGCTAAGAGGTTGGGCTTTGGATTCAGATGAATCTGAATCCTTTTGTTTGATATCCATCATTAGGAGTGTCACCTCCTTGTCAAGGACATGCTTTTCTAGAAAGTCACACAGATGGGGGTCTGTGTTTGTATATCCAGAAGGACCTGGTTGGGGTTCTTCTCTGGGAGCCAGGCTGGCTGCCATGGCATCCAGGGCTCTATCAGGGTTCTGCTGCGGAGTTTTAGTCCACTCAAATGCCCACTTGGGCAGGAATGTCTCTATAGTCCTCCGGCCTGTGGTCCTTGGGCCTCTGCTATGCTCTGGCAAGTGTTACGAAGCTACAGTGTTGATAAATGCCCAGTGTTATCTCCCTCTGCAAGTCAGCCTCCTGACGGAAGGCACTCAGCTCTCCGGGTCTCAAGCTACTCTGTTCTGCTCCATCTCATGGCCTCAGTGCCGTGTCCTCTGGTACCTTTGCTGTCTCCACCCCTTCTGGCAGGGATCTTCATGTGTGATGAAGATGAGTGGCAGGGTGCATTTATCCTAAAAGGAGAAAGAATGGGGCAGAGGCATAGGACATCAGTGAGCTCCTGGCAGGGTTCTGAAGCAGTGATTTGTGAGCCATTGTCGTTGAAGAGTCTGGACAGGCCTCAGGCATGGGGAGATGAACCCATGCTTACATCTAGAGAAGAACTCCTTGGTGTCCATCCTCACCTTCTCCAAGTCTGCCCTTCCCATTGATACAGAGGAATTTTTCCTGTCAGTGACCTTCTCTCATCACAGTTCACAACTCATGAGTTGGTCTTGCCTTTATGCCTCAATGACATCCACATGTCCACCTCCAGCCTCCCACCGTGACTCCACTTCAATCCCTTGGCACCTGTCAGGTGAACAGACTTCTGGTTAGACAAAAGATCCCATGACATACTGAGTGGCTTTCTCCCTTTCTTCCCTAGGACTCTCAGGTGGGCCCTGACTGAGCACTCTAGGTTTTGAGACTCTGTATGAAAGGTGAATTTCCCCAAGGATACAGGGAGTACCATCACTTAATTGCTTCTGCTTAAGATATTTCCTACAAGGAGCTTGTTGGTTCCATGATTAGGTGCCAGTCCACCTCAGGGGAGCAGGCCCTATCTTATTCATATGTCTTCCCCTGGAACAGAGCCGGCACTGAGAAGGTGCTCAATAACTGCTTGCAAAAGTAACTAGTGAGTCACAGAGATAAACAGAGATCCGTGCTGCACCTGCGATTGCAGGTAATGAGTGGGTGCTGCACATGATCGACGTGCTGAGATTACTAGCCAGGTGTGTTAGTCTGGATACTCTAGAAACAAATCCACAGAAACTCATGTATAAGAGAGAGTTTTATATAAAGGGTAAGTGTGCATCAAGAAAACATCCCAACCTAGCGCTGCCCAAGCCCACAAGTCCAACATTAACCCATTAACCCTTATGTCCAACACCAACCCACAAAGTCCTCCTCCATCTCACAAAACTGATGCAATGATGCTGAATGCAGGAGGAAAGCCGAGTCAGTGAATGTGTAAGCATCTCATGCTGGCAGGGGTCTCCACATGGGTGCTCCAGCAGCCAGGGCTGCATCGGGGTAGGTCCATGTGGCTTCTCCTCAGGGATGTCTTGCAGGAAGTGAGCCTTGCCAGCTAAAGCAGGGAACTTGCTAAGGCAGCTGCATCCTGGTCTGACCATCAGAAAGCAAGAGACCCAAGAACTAGAAAGGCGAGGCTCAGTGAGCCATTTATCCCACCCCCCTTCAATTAACTCCATATGTGTTTATTGTCCAGGTTGGCACAATAAAATACTCAATCCACCCCTTGCCAACCTGACACCTGTACATCATTCTTTAGCTTTACAATTGAAATTAAGTAACACCTATACCTTAATTCTATAATCCTGTGAATATGTTCCCCCACTTATGAAAGTTTGTAAGCCAACCACTTCATGCCTTTATCCCCCCAATTTTGAGTATCCAATTTATATACTGCCCACTTACATCAACCCAGTGCTCTGAGAAGACAATCATATTTTTTTCACATGAAGAGTCTTCATTCCAGTTGGAACCTTGTGAAGTCTGAATCTATAAGCAAAGTCAAATCCGGACAGGCCATCCATAAAGTCAGTAACAATATGGACCAGTTCACAGGTTCAAAAATCTCCATCTGGTCGGGTTCTGGTCAACTCAATGTGGGCTGCCTCACTCAGCCTCCTCAGGGTGCCCATTGGTCACCTTGCCTTTAGATCATGGACTCTCACCAATACTCAACAAGCCTAGCGCCCTCGTGCTAGGTCATGAACTTTACACCAATCAACCCGCTCTCATCTTCTCCTCTTTTTCTTGTAAACCAAGTCCACAGGTGTCAGTGGCCAAACTCAACCCATCTCTTCATTGCTGCATTTCTCCCACTTCCACTCAACAAGAAGATCCAGGTGGTCACCCCTGGAACAGAGCCGGCATCGAGAAGGTGCTCAATAACTGCTTCCAAAAGTAACTAGTGAGCCACAGAGATAAACACAGATCCGTGCTGCACCTGTGATTGGAGGTAATGATTGTGTGCCACTTGCTAGCCAGGTTAGAGCAACGTTTCACAGAGTGAGAACTACCTCCCACCTGGGGACTCTGGAAACATCCAGGGGGTCCACAAAAGCAGATACCTATACTTTATCCTGGATTATGGGCTATATTACAAAAGTTTTTAATTGCCAAGGGGTGCCGAGTAATTTTATTTTTATTTTCCTAAAACGGCAGTAGTTCTAAATAAGTTTGGAAACTGATGGGTTAAATGTGCCCTGGGAGAATGCCGTGGAAATCTGCTTTTGAACTGTCAGCCATGGAGGACCTCATGGAGAACAGTTCTCTTTTGGTGTTTACTGGCTCACCATGAGTTGGAATCCACTCAACTGCCACTTGTTTTTGATTTTTGAAAGGAGGTGGGAGAACTTTCCAAAACTTATGGCACGGTTGGACTTCAATTTACCTGTGCAAATGTCTCAGTCCCTTGGCAGGACTGAAAGGAAGGCAGGAAATCAAAGAGCAGGAAGAAAGAAGCCAGGGAAAAAGAAAATAAAACATGATTTTGAATGACAGAGATGAAGCCAGCTGGCATGTGAAACCCAAATTAGATACATAAATATATAATTAAAAAATATATGTGTGGATACATATGTAAAAAGGAAATATATTAATGGCTTGAAGGTAGGTAGATTTTTTTCTCTCTCTTCCACTCAAGCCTATCTCTCGTGTCCTTGGGAGATGTACTGGTCTAAGCCATTCTTTGTGGTGAATTTTAGCAGCAGAGAGAACATGGACACCTCAGCTAACCTTGAAGGTGAATCACAGGGTGCCCATGATTCAAGTATTTCTCTGCTTCATGCATGCAGTACATTGCCTCCAAATCTTGAGAATTTCTCTCAGACAGTGCTACCAAAGTGATCTGGGACGTTCTGTGCACATAACTGGTATTCTGAACTTGAATTTCTAGATTCCTAAACTGTGAGAGAATAAATTTCTGTCTGTTAAAGCCAGTCAGCGTGCAGTGTAGCAACAATGAAACATACAACTTTCCTCTAGTTCCTAAATGCTTCCTCACCCCCACTATCATGATCCCAATTCTACCTTACAAATCCGGCTGGACCAGAGGATGTACACTGGTACAGATAGGACCCGGAAACATAGGGAATCTAGGACAGATGATTCCTTCAAGACCAGTGGTGTGAGTGGCGATACTGGAGGGTGGAGGGGAGGTGGGTTAGAAAGGGCGAACCGATTATAAGGATCTACAAATAACCTCCTCTCTGGGGGATGGACAACAGAAAAGTGGGTGAAGGAAGATGTCGGACAGTGTAAGACATGACAAAATAATAATAATTTATAAATTATCAAGGGTTCATGAGGAGGAGGAGTGGAGAGGGAGGGGGAAATGAGGAGTGATACTAAGGGCTTAAGTGGAGAGCAAATATTTCGAGAATGATGATGGCAACGAATATACAAACGTGCTTGACACAATTGAGGCGTGTATGGATTGAGGTAAATGTTATTTGAACCCCCAATAAAATGATTAAAACAAAACAAAAACCAATCACATGAAATACCATTCAGAGATAACAGCTGTAGAGAGAATTTGGTAGAGAAGAAGGTTGCTGCTCTAACAGATACCTAACACGTGGAAACATTTTTGGAACTGAGTAAGTGATACGGCCTGGAAGAGTTGTTAAGATGCCTAATAGGAGATTGGCTTGAAGCGGTGGATTGTGGACATCACGGGCGCTTGGTAAGAGCTGCGTTACTGGAGAGAGTTCGGATGGTGAGAAGCAGTGGCAGAGAGACAGCAGCAGCACAGCCAGGAGGCCAGCCTGAGCTGGGGAGGGGGGGGAGCGAGCTGAGCACCCGTAGGCACCAGGTTTTCTGGCACAGTCAGGTGCTTCTGGGAGCTTGTCAACAGGGACCAATTTGCAATCCATGGAAGAAGAGAGCTGAATACCTTAGGCCAAGGATAACCAGAAAATAGGGTGGCTTTGGGCACCTGTGGAGAGAATTGGAGAGCTTTCTAACACTTCCCCAAGCAGGCCTGCCATGCTGAGAGACCAAGAGAAAAAAGAAGGTGAAAAGACAAAAACAAATAAAAACCACTCACTGCTGTCAAATTGATACGAACCTTATAAGACAGGGGAGAACAGCCCCTGAGGATTTCTTTCTTTCTTAAATCATTTTATTGGGAGCTCTTAGAGGTATTATAACAATCCATAAGTCAGTTAGATTAAGCATAATTTTACAATAGCTACCACCATCAGTTTCCAAGCATCTTCTTTCTTCTTGAACTCTTTGATATCAGTTCCCCTTTATCCCCTCCCTACCCCCCCCAACCCCCCAG
>NW_022106189.1:2949776-3019159 GCF_000313985.2 Echinops telfairi | reverse complement strand
TATATATATATATAGTATTTTATGCCATCCAATGTATCCATTCACCTGCAGTTCTGTTATTCGTTCCTCTTGAGTGGGGTTATGCAGTCATCACTGTTATCAGTTCTCCCTCCCCCTCTTCCTACCCCATCTCTCTTCCTGTACCCTCAGGGAATCATTACTCCCAATACTGTTTCTGAAGAGTTATCTATCTTGTTTTTCAGGCATTGAACACTCTAATTATACTGTGAATTTCTGACACTGTAACTCTTTATGGGAGTAGAAAATCCCATCCTTCTTCTGAGCAACGGGCGGTTTTGAGGTACTGGCGTCACCGTTAGCAGTCCAACTAATACCCACGATGCCACCAGAAGTGAACGGCCCTGGTCTCAAAGCATAGGGTTCCGGCTTCTCGGGTTTCAAAGGGTAGTATCATGGCCTGCGGTGTCACTAAGGGTGTAGTTACAGGTTCCAAGGCTTCAAAGAGTGGGGTCTTGAGCAATTTGGATCTGAAATGTGGGGCTGCCATTCTGAGTGATATGGGAGTATGGCCAGACCTGTTGTCCAAACTGAGAGGAGGGGAATGCTATGCTACAAGGGTAGAACAGTGAGACCTGCCCAGACCAAAGGGGCAGGGGCAGCACTCAGCTGGACTAGAAGAACAGAGCTGTCCAAAGTCAAAGGTGTCGGGTTGTCTTCCCAGTGGTCCTGGAAGGTGCAGCCGAAGCTCTGGGTCAAGGGGTCTCTACCCAGAATCCAGAGAGCATAGTCAGCACCCAGAATATGGAGTCTCCCTAGAAAGGCACAGAAATCAGAGATGGTTTTCAACCTTTGAGACCAAAGGTTAGTAGTCCAGCTGGGCTTTTGTCTTCGTTTTTGCCTGTTCTCTATTCTTGCCCTTTGATTTCTCCCATTTGTAATGGGAATTTCTACTTTATGCCGATTCTCCCATTGTCCTTTGGAAGTCAGTAACTTGTGTGTTTTAGATTTAACAGGCAGGGTCACTGTGAGTTGAAAACAACTCTGAGGCAGAGTTGTGAATCTGACAGATGCAGAGTAATTTTGTCTCAGGAGGGAATTTGGACGTGAAGTTGATTGAAGACTTTGGGGCTGACATGATGGGGTGAAAATGTGGTTTGCATGTGGCGAGCACATGGCTTTGGGGAGGCTAAAGTGTGAAGCGTCAGAGATAGAATTATTGTTGTCAGGTGGCATCTAGTTGCTTCGGACTCAGAGAGACCCTATGGTGATTGAAACACTACCCGGTCCTGTGCCATCCGTATACGTGATGTGCTTGAGCCCCATAGTCGCAGTCACTGTGTCAACTCATTGAGAATCTTCCTCCTCCTCTCCTTCTCAAACTTTACCAAGCATGATGTCCTTTCTGGGGGCTGCTCTACCCTGATAAGGATGTGAGACAAAATCTCACAATCCTTGTTTCTAAGGATCATTCTGGCAGCACTTCTTCCAAGACGAAACTGTTCTTCTGGCAGTCCATGGTAGTTTCAATAGTCTTCTCTAACACCATAATTCAAATGCATGAGTTACACCCCCCCATGCCCAAAATACGTGTCAAGTTGTCTGGGCTGTGATCCTCAGTTGTTAGGCAGTTACACAAGGATGTCATTATTTCCATGAGAAGGTCAGCAAATCAGTTGCAAGAGAATTAAGGTGAGATGCTGTCACCTTGCATGTTTATGAATTTTCAACTGTCTGGGGACCCTCACACTACCTGAGGCAGACTTCAGAGGGCTGCACATGGCATGGGTAGACAAAGGTGGCCCGATGATTTCCTTAGGAACATGAACTCCAGAAGGGAGGCCAGCCACCTCTTGCATGGCAGGCTGGGAATGCATCATGTTCACATTGTTGTTGCCATTGGGTGCCATTGAGTGGGTTCTAGCCTACGACAACCCTCTGCACAAAAGAACAGCACACCGTCTGCTTATGCACCATCCTGACAAGGGCTCCTATGCTTGAGTCCGTTGTTACCGCTAAGGTGTCAATCCATCTCCTTGAAGACCTCCTCTTTTTCTCTGCCCCCTACTAAACATGACGTGCTTCTCCAGGGGCTAGTCTCTCCTGACATGTCTCAAGTGTGTAAGACAAAGTCTTGCCATCATTGCCTCTAAGGAGCACTCTGGCTGTACTTCTTCCAACATAGACCAATTGGTCTTTTTAGCCTGTTCATATGGGCCACTTGAATTGTCCAGGCAAATAGGGGTAGGATCAAGCACTGGCCTGACCTCAATCTGAAAATTCCCACAAAGAAGAGCATGACAATCACACAACATCACCTTTGTGGAGATGGGACTTCCTCAGGCCTGAGGGACACAGCGTGCACAGGGGCCTTGTTCTGCCATAGCCAGGGTCTGTAGCTACATGGACTGCTGTTTCCTTCAACCAATTCAGGAAGATAGCAGTCCATCAGTGTGAGATTTATCATCATTCATACATCACCAAAATCAAACATCTCCTCTCCTCACTGTACAGTGGACTTGGATCAGGGCCCTCAAGACATTGATTTGATAGTCTTCAATCTAAAGTGATCAACTGGAGCATCAATATCACCTGATGGCTGGCTAAGAAAGGAGTAAGTGATAGAGGAGTCATGAGACAGGGCCCTCTGCATTCCCAAGAGGGTCCAGATGATGCTGATGCTCCTGGCTCAAGGTCAAGTCTGAAAATCATGATCCAGTGGAAAGTCACGATTTCAGAACGGCGCCAGGCATCTGCACACATCTGCTTCTCCACGCACTTTCCCTCCCCTCCCAGAACCAGGATGGGCAACTGGACGAAAGGGCGGATAGAGATAGTTTTGGAGCAGAGGCATTGTGCATGGTTCTAGAGGTCTGGTTGGCACCAATACGGTGCACTCTGCTGCTCCTTGAAAGTCAGGCAGTTCAAATCCACCCAGAAGCGCCGAGAAAGAAAGGCCTGTGTTCTGTTTTCAGAAGACGGCAGCCAGAACAAGGCCAGGAACACGGTTCTCCTTCGATACTCATCAGCTAAGTCATATCATTAACTGTTCGAACTAGAGTTCATGAGGTTAAGAGGGAGCAGAACTAGGAATGATGAGTCAACAGGCAACGTGGGGTCTATTCTTGGAAAACCTAGCCTTTTGATCCTCTCATCACTAGGGGATGATGACAGCCAAAGATAGTACACGGGCCAGGGACTATGGCAGCCTCCGCTGCAGAGGGCAGGTCACGTGGTACAAAGCAAGACCTGAGACCATTAGCAACCAACTGAGAAAACTGGGGCTGGTGTCATGAGGCCAAGGCAGTAACCAACTTGAGATCCACTTCCTGATGACCAAGGTGTGATTGATTGCCATTTTGAATAAGAGCTAGTCCTGCCATTGTGAGCAGCTTTCTTCACATCTCTGAATCTCAGTCTCCTCACGCATGATAGGAGCCCGTGGCTCTTGGGGTCAGAAGCTATATGCTCGGGCACTGGAAGACTGGGGCACATCACTGGTTTCAGTCAGCATGGCAGCCAGCAAACAGGATCTGGCCCTCAGCCTTTCTTTGTAAATAAAGTTTGATGAGCCCTTGGGCACATTCATGTATTAATTGCACGTGGCTGATTTTACACAATAGTGGCAGCATCGAGCAGTTACCGTAGAGACTGCTTGGGCTGAACACCTCCAATAGCAGGCCTGTTGCAGAAAAACTTTGCCACCCTTGATTCAGAAGAAGGACACACAATGATCAATCAGGGAGTGTGCAAAGGATTTATAAAGGTTCTCATTGGGGTCTGAGGTTGACTTGGCCCCGCTTATGAATGACTCAGTATGACCTCCCCTTTTTCGGGAACGCCTGCCCTCATCAGTGCAATTCACTGATGACACAGATGTCCTAGAGCGCCAGGGGAGGAAGACAAATAAAAGGCACAAGAATTGTGACCACTGAAGCATGGCTGTCCACATGGAGAACATGCACAGAGCCCCCCACCCCCCACCCCCACACACCCCACATTTCCTGGAAGGCTTATGCCCAGGATTCGGTGTCCGTAGGAGACAGTGAAGGAGGAAAGAGAAATGAAGCTGCAGAGGCAGAGTGTTGGGTCTTCGTTTTCGTAGGTGAACATAAGGCCTCAAATGCTGTCTGGCGGACTGGAAGGGCTGTAATTGGACTGCACTGGGATCCTGCAGGTGAGTGTCCTCTGGATGCACAGAAATGCACTCAGGTGAGAGGGCCAGCTGCAGATGTGTGCAGAAGAATGTGCCTGAGCCAGGAAGAAATACCTGTGCCTTCTGGGCGGAAAAACCCGACTCTTCTGGGCTTGCACCAGCCCCTGTTCCAATTGCACAAGACTCTCTGGAGCATGAGCTGTTCCGAGGTATGCAATAGCAGGAAGCACGTCTACAATCCCATCAAAGCTTTTTAAAAAGAAAGCTGTAGAATCTGCCTATAATTTTTGACTGTTAATTTTTGCTGGTTATTATTGGATTCCATGATGGTTAAACAACAAATAAGAGTGTGGAAATTATTTTCTGCTAATGGTAAAAGGTGGACAGAAATTATGAATCCACCGTTACTGATTGGCACATTCCATTCCAGCCTTCCTTCTGAGCATTTGTTTGCAAAGTTGAGACCACGAAACTGTGGACTTACATTGTTATGGGTTTGATATAAATAATAAGGATCTCTGGTGGCCTGAGTTAGAATCCACTCAATCAACGGCAGTAAGTGAATGAGAGAGAAAGAAAGAGACTCTATAAATAGTTTCCTTTTGACTGAACTCGCTCCTGAACCCACCAGATTGGTACCTGTATACTCTTCCATCCCGGGGATTTATCATGATGTGTTGAGTCATCCTTGTGCTGTTGAATGTTCAGTCTTGTGTTTTCTAGTCAGCATTGCTGTGCTCATCGAGGCAGACTTCTTTGTGAATACGTCTTAGAATATGCTCCAAGTTGTTTCTTTAGGGGAGCTTTCTGGAGCAGTCATTGCCAAGTCAACAAAATGACTTTCAGCCCCCCAAATGGCCATGCCACCTCATTCTGCATGTTACCTACCAGTAACCATCAAGCCGACTCTGGCTTCTGGGGATGCCTGCGAATAAGCCTGCCCCACAGAGCTTCCAATAGCTGGTTTTCTGAGAGCAGAAAGAGCCTGCGGCATCTCTAGGCAGACCCAAAGCTCACCTCTTTTGGTTCGCAGCTACATCTGTTCACACACACCCAGGGACACCTTCCTGCAACTTACTGATGAGAGAGAGCCTGGGAAAGACAGCCTTCTCACCTTGGGAGGACCGAGCCAGCGTCTCCAGAGAAGAGAGGAAGACCCCATTCCCCAGAATAATGATGGCCCTTTCTCCTGAGACTGGCAGAAGAGGCTGGTATGACTGGGCACTGAAGCCCCTAAAATAGAATTGAAAGTCTGACTAGAACAAATTGTATCTGTGGCTTCAAATAATCAAGGCTGTCTTCCAAGCAAAGCCACCGGAAGGTCAGGGCATGGGAAACTCAGGCCCCGGTGCTAATGCCTAGGCTCCCAGGAGGATGCTACTCGCCTACCTGTTTCACATTCCACATCTGCCCTGAGTCACTAGGGGCCCATCTTAAAGCCTAATGGGATAAAGGCTTATTATACGACTCCTTCGTTTGTAACATAAGGCACCTACTCCAATCCCACTCCTCAGGCAAAATTGCCAATTTATGGCAATATTCCTTGTTTAAAAAACAAGGCTATCCAAACACTATAATGACAGCGTGCACCAGTAGCCAGAGTTCCCTGCGCTAATGCACAGGCTCCCGATACATTCGTCAAATAGAGTTTTTTTTTTTCTCTCTGCCTTCTTCTCTGGGTACTTTTAAGTTCAGGGACAGAGAACATGTCTTCATTAGAAACATTAACATTCACAGGCTGTAGTAAATTTTGACAGTGAAAAGGTCTCTGTAACCTTTAGTTGTGCAGAAATTTACTTCCCAAGAAAATTACATCTGGCACTGTCTTAATTAATGCTAGCTTTCTTTTCTGAAAATTGTGGGCTTGTCAGTAAAAAAGGCAGAAAACCCTGAATTTAAAAGGCTGGACACAAAAGACGCCGAGAAATAAAGCACTGCGAGACTTCATAATATTGCTCTGTTTTTGTTCTACAGTAAGGAGATGAAAAGATCTCATTTGATTTTGCCAAATGCAGCAACATACATGTAATGTAGAATTGATTTGCATTTTCTCTCTTTTGTCTCTGAGTTTTATCATGTAAAGCGTGCTGGGGAAGGTATTCTATTTTAAAAGCAATAGGTCAAAAAAAATCTATACCTCCGAGGGGGTGGGGTGGGGAATAGGACTTGGTTTATTCCTAGCGGCTCTCTCACTGCTCACATTAATCGCAGCTTAAGCAGGAGGGTGTGGAGCTGTGTTTTCTCACATGGGTTTTGATGCTCCGACAGCCTCTCCTCCGTTTGAAGTGGATGCGGAATGTGACCCGGATGACGAGGTTTCGCATCCAGTTCTCTACGGTTGCACATTGTGCAGACTTGTACGTTGACACTCTGCTACTTTCGCTGCTGCCGGGCTTAGAGATTCATTTAGGGTTATCATTATTTTCCTTTTCCGACTTGGTCTGTGGAGTATCCAATGTTACCTTTTTCTAGTGGAGGGAAGAAGCCTCGTAGACAATGTCCCAGGTAGTTTCCCCCCACAATTTCTGTTACCCTCACAGTGCAGGGAAAAATACTCTTTACACCCCTTTTATAAACCATAACGAGAGACAAACGTGGGAGGACTTGCCCAGGGTCTGTCGCATGCCAGATCACTCAGAACTGGCCGGCCTGAGGATGGCTGCTGACCAGAGCGGCGAGGTGGCTTGGCCTGGTCACCAGCGGTTCGCGGAGGCACATCACGCCTCTCAGCTACACTCACCGCACCGCAGGTCAGCTCTCCAGGTTCTCAAGAGAGACCTCCGACTCTTGTAACTGCTCTCAAGGAGGCGGATTGACACCGAGGCTGCAGCAATGGGCTCAGGCACAGGAACAATTGTGAGGATAGAGCAGGACCAGGTTTTGGGTCGGAACCTACTCGATACACCTACCGCCAACCCCTCTAGCCCACATTGCTACATCCTGCCAAGAACCAGGATGTCATTATTTTGCTTGTTTTTGACTCCGTGTCCCCACCATGGGCATTGTGGAGGTTCCGGCTTCCTCCCATCCCAAGGCACTCGCCGATGAGGAAGGGACCCCTTCTTTGAGCCTTCTCCCCAATAGGTTAGGGAAGAGAGCTCTCTCGAGCTGGACTCGTCTTTAGTGCCTCCACTACCCAGGGCTAATCTCCCCTTTTAACAGAGAGGAGGCCTCGGACTTCACCAAGCTTTTGTATTAAGCTCGAATTTAATTACAAGGTTTTGTTTCCATTATGAAGTTGTTTTTTATGGTTATTTCATATTTATGGTAAGTGCTATTAGTTTTCTATTCATGGTAAGGATATAAAGCTTCCTTTAAAAATTAAATCTATTTAAGTAAAAAATAAAAAAGAATAAACATCAATTCCATAAGAATATTAAGTCAATCAAGTACAAGTGGTTCCTGGGTGTGGCTGAGGACGGTGGGCGTGGCCCGCCTCTCCGCGCAGTGGGCTGCTGGATGCAGCCTTTGGAAGCCAGGGAGCAGCAAGCCGGTCCTCAGAAGTGGCATGCTGGTCCCCCTCACTTTCTAGGCGCCCTTTCCAGTAAGGCGCCCATTACACACCCAGCACTGTTGTTTATCAAACATTCCTGGGGGCCTCGCCCCCACTTCAGAACTCCCCGGAGAGCATGCTGGAGAAGTGTCCCTCCTCTCTGTTTAATGGACCTTCCGGCTGCTCCCTGACAGCCCGAGAGGAGGCAATGCTTTCAGATAAAGGATTACTAAGACTGTCTCTGGGCTGGGTGACACTCCTCTATGCGGCTTTATCGGAGCTGTTGCAGGGTGTCACCTAAGTTAATAAATGTGTAAGATATTTATAAGACGCAGCTTATTGTCCTCACGGAGTTCTTTTTACAATTTTGCACCTAGAAGAAAAGTGGGGTGGGTGCTGGGGAGAATGAAAGAGGAAAAGGCTGGATAACATAACTTTTCCAGGGCTGCCCAATTTCAGTGGGAGGGAATGGGGTCCTAGGGGATTGTGAGCTCCGTCGGCACTCCTGGGGGAGTGTGTGGGGACTGTGAGACTCGGAGTCCGGGGGCTCAGTGTGGGTTTATGGGGGTCAGGAGGAACCCAGGGCATTTTGGGGGTGTTGTCATGAAGTCATGGAGGTCATGAGGCTGTGGGGAGCTATGAGGGTGATGCAGTGGGACTGCAGTGATCATTGGAGGGTGGGGGAGTCATGTCAATGTATTAGGAGTCATGGGCTGTGAGGGGTGTCTAGGGCCATGGGCAATGGGGAGTAGGAGGCTTTGCAGAGCACTAAGCAAATCCTCCTCTGATGTTGTGTAGAGACATCACTCAAACTCCCAGGACATCCAAGAGCTGACAGCTGTGTCTTCCCACCCGACCTGCCTAGCTTGTGACCAAACCAAAATAAACCAAACTCACTGCCTTCAGGTTGATTCGGACCCTCCAGGACAGGGCAGAACTGTCCTTGTGGGTTTCTGAAACTGTAAATCTTTATGGGAACCCAAAGCCTCATTTCTCTCCCTGCTAGAGGTTGGTGTGTTTGAACCTCTGACCTTTCTATTAGCTGCCCAACTTGTAACCCACCCCAACACCAGGGCTCCTTTGGCTTGCAACAGCTTAGGAAAATAAGCATTGCTAAATTGTAGAACCGGAGGGAAAATCTAATGCCCTGGTGTGAGCAGGCCAATAACATGAGTTCAGGCTGAGAATCTCCTGACAGTGAAGGCAGGTGCTTCTCCCACATCCTCAGACATCGGGTCACCCAGCTTCTGATATGACTGCAGCGTGTAAGGCGGTCAGCTGGGAGGGGGACTGAGTAGGTGCCTGGAGAGGACCACACAGCTAGTCCGCAGACCTCACTTGCAGAGAAAAGACTTTAGATGCTGGTCTGAATTACATGGAGTCCCTCTGAAGCAGGGTTCTCCACCTTCCTCATGCCGTGACCCTTTCGTACAGTTCCTCATGTTGTGGTGACCCCCCGGAAGCATGAAATTATTTTTGTTGCTACTTCATAACTATAATTTTGCTACTGTGATGAATCGGATGAACCCTGTGAAAGGGTCGTTCGAACCCCAAAGGGGTTGTGACCCACAGGTTGAAAACTTCTGCTCTACGGGATTGCTATCGGTAGTCTCTTGGGACTTTTGTGGTCCCAGGGCATTGCTGGCTTGTAGACGTATCTTTCTTTACCTGGCCTCCTCCCTTTGTATGGCTCTGTGTCTCTTGTCCTCTCCGCTAGGACATCACTGAGACCGGAGTAGAAGCCATCTGGCTCACTGTGACCTCCGGTATGGAACTGAGAACACCTCAAAAGGCACTAGTTTTCCAAATAAACTGTGTTCCCAGTCCCAGGGGAGAGGTCTTTGGCATATCTCTTAGAGCAGCGCTTCTCAACCTGCAGCTCGCAACCCCTTTGGGGGTCAAACGACCTTTTCACAGGGGTCCTCCGACATGCCAGAAGCAAAATTACAGTTATAAAGTAGCAACGAAAATAATTTGATGATTGGGGGGTGGGTGTCACCACAACATGAGCAACTGTATTAAAGGGTCGCTGCATGAGGAAGGTCGAGAACCACTGCCTGCTAGCATGTCGATTTCAACTTCTAGCAAACAGACCTATATTGTCCTCTGTTCGTAAGCTGCCCAGTTTGTGATCTTTGGTTGTGGGAGCCCTTGGTGGCTGTAGTCTGCAGAAACAGCAGACAACTGCGCAGAGAGATCAGCTAAACTCCATGCCACGTGCATAAGTGCAGGGAACCAAAAGGCCAGTATCCACAAGAGGCAGGGGCTTGGTGTTCAAGGAAGGGCTAGGGCTGAGTTCCAGGCTCTGTCCCAAGTCACTGTAAGCCCTCCGCACCCCTCCCACCTCTGGGCCTCTAGCTCCCCACAGGAGGGTTGGACAAGAGTTATTTTCAGATTCCCCTTTCCCATAATAGATTGGACCTTTAACAGTAGGCTTAAACATGTTTAGATGTCTCAGACCGGGTGTGATTTGAGGGAACTCCTGTCCCCAAATACCTTCCCCATTTCTGACACGTTGCTTGAAATGCTACTGTTAGTGGTATTCTTCGAGGGGCAAGAAGTAGGGGCACTCAGGGCTGCCTTCAATCAGTGTCTTCCCTGGCAGTAGGGATAGGGCAGAGTGAGGTTGTATGGGGAGAGAGGCTCAGGTGAGCTCTGCTCTCTGCAAAGATGCAGGCCTCCAGCTCCTGCCTGGCACGGACACATTGCTGCTCCTCAGGTAAGCCCAGGTGCAGCCCGTGTCCTCTGTTCCCTGCAGACCTTCCTGCTCTGTGACAGCTCAAAAGGTGCCATCCTGGACTTTCTCCCTACTCTTAGGATCTTAGGAACTTCTGCATCTGTCCAGCTTCCAAGCACAGAGAAGGTGCTGGGAAGGGGGGGCGCCCACTTTGGGGGACTTGGTGGCACTTTGGATCAGCCTCCCTCCCTTCCTGAGTATTCCTGAGGGCTGCCGAGCTGGTGCTTGGGCTTCAAGGGTGTGGCTGGGGCCAGAGCACTTGGCATCCAGGGACCTCAAAGTCCTTGTAGAATGTCAGTGTGTGAGCTAGATCACCAACAATTGTGCAAAATACACTGCACACCTGAACAGTTCCATCCCGTTCTAGAAAGGCTTTTGATGCTAAAATAAAAGAAAACAAACTCCCTTAATTTACAGATGCATAACCCAAGAGCTGCAAGGGGCAGGGCTTTCTCGCACCCCTTTATCTCACACAACGCCCCGACCCTCCCCATTTGCAGCACCCACCATTGTTTGCGAAGGTAGAAGTAAGCCCAGGTTCTCCTCTGTAATTCTGGGTCTTCAGCTGAAAAATCAGAATCCCAGCTCAGGGAGCAGACCTCCTTCCCAACGCCGCAACCCTCTGCGCTGTTCAGGTATGGCTTGAGCCCAGTCTAACTGTCCAGAAGCCACGCACATCTTTTACTTCCTTCAACTGCTGTCCCTGCTCTCGGTGACCTCAGTGTGGGCTGCGCAGCCCCACAGCACACGCAGCCCAGGGCTCACTGCACTCACCCACCTGGCCACGCTGCATTGTGTGCGGGGCCAGCAAGGAGCGATACATTACCTCGTTCTCTGCCTAACAATTGGTAGCAACACGTGACATGTGTATTTGCCCCAAGATAATGCATGGATATGTTTTACAGGGTTTCCTAATGATAATCATTATGTTTCATTCTTCTTGCCCTTCTAATAACAATAACAGTCTAGCACTACTATATATATGCATATAGATAGATAGATCTATCTTGAACTTTCTCAGCAAGTGTGCCATTCAGTTCAGGGAAGTGACTGTCAGCAAGAGATCCACATGGGTGCACGGAAGCCTAGAGAAGCCCTTTCCTTTGCTCTTCAGTTTGTGGAAGGATCCAGTGAGCTCACCTTATTTTCATATTTAAATTTTTTAAATTTTAATAGATTTTTATTTTCAACCCTCCTTTAGACAGGTAGGTGCAAGGAACCCCAGTGGTGTAGTGGGTTACTATTGGGCTGCTTACCACATGGTCAGCAGTTGGAAACCATGAGTCACTGCATGGAGAAACCTGGGACTTTCTACTCCCGGAAACACTTACAGTCTCTGAAACTCACAGTAGGGCAGTTCTACCTTGCCCTCTAGGGTGGCTACGAGTCGGCATGGACTGGATGGCAGTGAGGTTGGTTTCTTTTTAATTTGCAAAGCTAGCACACTAAGGTTATTGGAGACTGGCTGATTTTCAGCGAATTCACTTCTTGCACTTGCCTGGCACCCCGTTGTGTTGGCCCAGGTTCCCTTCCACCGTTAGAAAGCCTTATCTGCAAGACTGGACACGAGACAGAAAAGAAAACGAAACAAAACAAACAAACACACCGCAAAACTGCCCCTGTGGGTTTCCGAGACTTTAACTCTTTACCAGAGTAGAAAGCCTTATCTTTCCCTGCAGAGCGGATGGTAGATTCAAACTGCTGAACTTGTGGTTAGCAGCCTAACATGCAACCCACTACTCCACCAAGACCCCTGGATGCCCAACTGGCGTCAGAATTCAACCTTTCGCAGCCAGCTCACTCCTCCCCTTGAACTCTTAACCAGCCATCCTAAAAGCAGGCGAAAGAGACAAGGCCTGGCTAGAATCAGACACGAGAGGCTAAAATGAGGGCAGCGTTTTCACCACTTCCTCAGGTCTCTTACTTTCAAACTCACGCATCATTGTTCAAACGAGCTAAGCTCTTGGATTTTTCTTTTCTTTTTAATTTGCACGATCAAACTCGCAGCAGAATGTTTCCCCTCTGATCAACAAGTGGTGAGGTTCTGAAATCGCCAACAAGCCCGTGCCCTGGAGGGAGGAGGCTGCCTGGAAGGGCAGGGAGTGGGTGGGCCCCGCGGACCCCGCCGAAGTGGCGCTGCGGAGGAGGGAAGGGCAGCCTGGGAGCCCATCAGATGCGGGCCCAGGCCTTGAGTTGACCAGTGGAGTGAGGTGCGCCGAGAACAAAATCAATCTCCCTCACAGACCCCAGGGCATTGATCCAAGGCCCATTGACAGCCACTGGCTGTTTAGCTGTTTGGAATGACCGCACAAAATGAGCAAGTTGTTACAGTTTGAGAGTTTGGGTATTTATTGGCACCCCCTGCACTCCTATGATTAATCACACTTTCGAAATGTGTGCGCGGTGGAAATTGACTGCAACGCAGCAGAAACAAAGTTTTCAGTTATCCTCGTATAATAAATTGAAGCTATATCCCTAAGCAGAATTGTCTTCAAGATTCCAATTTGCCTTGTTAAAAGTGTTGTTTATACAGTAGTTAGCAAAAACGCAAGTAATTGCGTACAGAATTCATTCTAAGCAATTCTTTATTTTCCCTCCATTCTTCATTGGTTTTCTATCTTCATTACCCAATATTTCGGACGGCCTCAGCAGAAACCTGACTCGGGCCATGTGGCCAGGACGGGAGTCTCGGTGACTTGGGAGACTTCAGGGGCAGGTAGGTCCCCAGGATCCGCAGGTGGGCTGCTGACACCCGCCCAGAGGCCTGCGCAAGCCTGTGGACCTGCGTCTGCCAGGACGGAGCAGGCGCAGTGGAGGCGGTAGCGTTCATCTCGTGCAACGCTCTGGCCTTCCCAGAGGAGCTCTTTACGTTTATTTATTTATTTATTTAGGTCCGAGCCGGAGCTGTTTCCTGTGTGCGCCGGGTGGGCTGGCAGCCACATCTGTTTTGGCTGCTGCCACCAGCCGGGCTTTATTTCATAAATATCATCCAAACCAGGAATGCGGGCTTGGGAATGCAAATTGTCTTTGAGTAAACATTTTAGTGGATGGGCTTGAGAAAGAGAGAGAGAGAGAGAGAGAGAGAGAGAGAGCGCTGCGGTACCAGGGGCGGTGCCTGGGGTGGCGACTGGGTGTCCAGGGAGCGCCTGGTCAGGGTCCAGCTGTGGGCGCAGGGCTCGGGAGGCCTGCGCAGGAGAGGCCTCGGAGGGAGAGAGCAGGGCACGCTTGATCGGGAAAGCCCTCTGGCAAACCCTAGGCTTCCCGAGGCTGGGGCTTGCTCTCCCCGGAATAGAGACCTCATCCATATCTATCAGGAGAGGCCTAATTATAGAGCTCGGGGATTTTAATGGCACAGGGAAATTTAAATGCGGTGGAAAATATGAATATTCCGAAGCCAGCAGTCAAAATACGAAATGATTGGCTTCAAAATCAATGAATTATAATTTCAGCGCGCATCCGCGGAGGTGGAGCCAACATCCCTTCACAGGGAGGGTGGTGTGCACCCCGCTGAGATGTGACAAAGTTCACTTGGGTGCGCTGGGTTTGGCCAGGCCAGCCTGCGCCCAGCGCGCGCCCAGCCGCTCTCTGATGATTCCGGGCGTTGCTGGAGAACAGCCTAAGTCCTTGAGGGGCAGCTATGAGCAGGATCAGGCAGGTGGAGGCCTGTCCCAACCCCAGCTGCCAGTGGGAAACTAGGGGTAGGGGAGGGGGGTCCAAAGCTGGGAGAGTGAGTCCTTGATCTGCACCCTTCTCTCCAAAGGGAACCGCCCGCTCTTGTACCCAGATCCGACATCTGGAACCCACACTGTGCTTTGAACAAATGCATTTCCCTGCAGGCCTCCATTGTCCCAGCAGTGAGTTCCTTTCTATCTGACCCCCTACCTCCTACTGAAGGAGAGCATCCCTATATCTTACCTATAGAGGCGAGAGGGCTGTCCCCCAGCTGCCGTCCAGGCAGCCCTCAAACTGGAGAGTCCTGCAATAAATCCTGTTTTATTTTATGGACAAATAAATGCTGAGGTAAAATATTCTGGGATCGTAGCTTGAATACTTGCCATAGCAGCGGCACTGTAATAACCACGGTGACATTAATTTACTGCATTGTGCTGTGGGAAGAAGAAAGAAGGAGCGAGAGGGGCATTAAAAGAGAAAAATGACTTTCCTTCGAATTTATTGGGCTTGGCCTCCCTCCTTTCCAGCCATCATTAGTTGATTAGGGCCTGATGACAGTGTGGACAATTGCGTGGGAATGGTTGGCAGAGAGGTACCCTAAAGGTACACTGTTAATTGAGATGATGTTCATCTTGTAGTTACTAACGGGACTGCGGACAGTGGGACCGCCCGTTAATGTGGTGGCCTGGAGCTGCAGGCCTGCCAAGGCCAGGGCTGTGGGCTGGGCTGAGGGCCGGCTGCCTCCCTTCCCTGGAGACCCCAGGGCTACGGTCATCATCATTTCATCAGCTCTCTTCGGAGGATTGCTGATGAACCTGTCTGGAGAGGATAAAGCACGCTTCCCTTTTATCCCAGGATCTCTCACCAGCTGCAGCCTCCAGACTTAAAGCCAAGTTCACGCTCCTCCCCTCCCCCACCCATGCTCTTGCACTGGTTGAAGCTTGAAAGGTGTCAGTTCTGGATTCTTCCCAAGCCATCATTGAAAACAGGTCCCCAGGCTTCCCCAATAGCCAGCCTGAGGCTGTCTTTGATAAGAACAATGATACATGACAGTGGCCTTTTCCTTCCTTCCCGAGCTGGACAGCAGGGCGAGAGCAGAGACATCCATGGCTGCCATGGCTGTCCACATGGACTCCTGCCTGAGTCATAGAAGCACTTTGGTACCCTGTGATGAAGACCACATCCATGTCCACAAGCTTTATGCACAGTGGCCTTGGTCATGTCTACCCAGGAAGAACCACAGCAGCAGTTGCCTGTCCGTGTGGCTGTGGTAGTTAGATATTATGTCAACTCCACCCTCCTGGCTTGGGGCCAAGTTTAACCTGCCAATCAAGTGGTAGCTTGATTACACCTCCTTGAGGGTGTGGGGTTTTGCATAAGATCAAACGGAGACATTTCTCTGCAACTTTTCCTTCCTGCTTGCTGGGACTCTGCTGCCACAGGGAGAGCTGACGCCCTGTTTCCATCAACTTTGGTTTCAGCTTTGACATTGACTTTGGCTCTGTCATGTTTCTGTTGACTTTGGATTCATGCGACTATACACCAACTGACCTGTGATATTCCTGCTTCCCAGTTCATCATTCAACATCACTAGAATGCAGCTATGTGAGACTGAAGAGGTACTTTAGGGCTATCATCAGACTCATGGACTTATATTGAGCAGGGCTGTGATGCCTTCTTGATATAAAACTCTTTCTTATCCATAGATGAGTGTCACTGGATTTCTTTCTCCAGGCAACCTGGCCTAATGCAGTGGCCTTGGCTCAAACAGTTTTGGAGATCAACACTTACTCTCCCCAGGACTAGTAAACTCTCCCCAAAGGTGTTTGTGTTAGTCTGGGTAAACTAGAGAAACAAATCCATAGGTACTCATATGTGTATACAAAAGAGCTTTCTATACAAGAGCAGTTGAATATTGAGAAAACATGCCAGCCTGGTCCAGATAAGTCCATAAGTCCGTTATTAGCCCATATGTCTGATACTAATCTATAAAGTCCTCTTCAGACTCACAAAACACATGCAATGATGCCAAATGTAGGAATATCACAGGCCAGTGGGTGGGGAGTCTTGAGGGATCCAATGGCATTGTAAGCATCTCAGTGCTGGCAGAGGTCTCCAGGTGGCTTCTCCTGCTCCAGATTTCTAGCTCCATTAGCCTTTCTCCATGTGGCTTCTCCACAGGGATGTCTCACATGGAGTGAGCCCAGAGAGAGAGTGTCTCCCACCTCCAAGGAGGAATACAGGAGTTCCCTGAATCCTCAGAAGGCCATGCCCACACAGAGGCCTCATTGGCTATAACTTGATTGACAGGCTAGACTCCACCCCTTCACTCTTAATCCTCTCAAATTGACAAAGGGTTATGTAACTAACACAGTGTTTGTAGAAAGGGAAGAGAATCAGGCGTTTTCTAAGCAAGGACCACATACAGGTGCACTTTGCAAGGGGTTACCAGCTATGATCAAACTTAACCTTATTATATCCTCTTTATACCCCCCTTTAGAGTACAGGAAATGGAAGTCCAGAGGTTTCAACCTACCCAGATCTCCACAGCATATAGCAGCCTGGAATAGGAAAGGGGTGGGACGCTCTGCTTTTGGGTGATGGTGTTTGCAGAAGCTGCTGGGACGGACTGCCTGGGCTGGAACCTATTGTGCCTTCAACTTGTGACCTTGGGAATTATTACCTCATGTCTCACAGTCTCAACCCATTCATCTGAAAAGGAGAAAGAATAGGAGACCATGTTATGTACCTCATATTTGTTAGCTATCCGTATTGTTGTGGTGGTTGTTAAGGAGTTGACAGCTATCTTTCTTCAAATTCAGATCCCTAGAAAGAGGAAGAAATACAAAATTTTTCCAGCTCTCATTCATGTCAAGAATGAGCACTCCCTTGCCCCTTGGCCCCCCCCCCCCCACCATGCCTCTCACATCTGGACGTCAGGATAGGTGCTCAGGTCTGAAGTGTGACAAATCCATTCAAGAGATATAGCCTGTTAAGTGGCAGTGGCCTTTTATTCTCTGACACCTTTCCAGACCCTTGGAGGGATTAGGACTGGATTAGTTGGAGATGAGCCTGGCTCTCCTTTTATCGCTTGTTTATAGGATAATGGCATTATCTAGTTTGGCCCAAATAATCTCTATTTATGGGAGTTTGTTCACTTTGAAGTTGAGGGTTGGAGGCAATATATTTTTTAACCTAAACAATCCCATTGCAGATTCAAGAGAAATGGTCAAAGCAGCCAGTGGAAAAGAAGGAACATTCCCTTCTTCCTTTTCTTGCTCAATGCAAGCAGCAATTTAAAACTTGCATGCAATCATGTTGACCCTAAAACTCCCCACTTTCACATAAGTCCCATCTTCTTTACCACATGACGACTCCTTTGTCTGGTATAAAACACCCCTGGTGTTTAAGAGTGTGGCTGCTAACCAATAGGTCGGTGGCTCAAACTCATTAGCTACCCTTCCAGAGAAAGATATGACAATCTGCTTCCATAAAGATTTTCCACATGGAAGTCTTCTGGGGCAGTGCTTCTATGTCTGACTAGGTTGCTCTGAGTTAAAATCATCTGACTGGCAGTTTGGTTCAACAGTCTGTGAGTTTGGTGGGACCAGTTCAATCGCCCTCATACCAAATCTCAAAACAAACTCCCTGCCATCGAGCAACTCTAGAAGACTGAGTAAAACTGCCCCTTTGGGTTTCTGAGGCTTTAATATTTTGAGAGCAGACAGCTTCATCTTTAGCCCATGGAGCAACTGGTGAATTTGAACAGCTGACCTTGTGGTTAGCAACTTGGTTCCACAGCCCACTGGGTCACCAAGCTCCTTAGCCATTTAAAAGAAGGCATTATACACAATGACAAGGCTCAGAAGAGACCAGGATATTACTAGTGATCAGGTAGTCTTTAAGGAAAGCACCAAGATTAAACCGAATTCATCTGGAAACCCAGTGCTCATTTTACCTCCTGAGACCAACCTGTGCCTGTCCTCTCTGCTCTTCCCACCAAACATCTGTTTGGATAAATGTTCCTGAAGATCCTCAGTCAAAGTCTCCTTCCTAGTTTCAAGGCTCCCTACCACCCACCGTAGACTTTCTTGCTAATAAGAAGAATTGGGATAGCACTGAACTTATGTAGCGTCTTGGGTAGAAGTGGCATCTTTGCTATATTGAGTCTTCCAATCCACAAGCATGGGATAATCTTCCAGTTGTTGAGGTTACGCTTAGTTTCTTGTAATAGTGTCCTGTAGTTTTCCTCATAAAATGCTTTGTTTTGTTTTTTTTCATTCAGGTATATCCCTAGATATTTAAATTAGTGCTTGGCTATTGTGAAGGGTACTACCTTTTTGATACCCTCTTCCTTGGCCTTGTCTGATGTATATAGCAATCCAATAGACTTCTGCTTGTTGATCTTGTATCCGACCACTCTGCCATATGGTAGAGACAAGAGCTTGCAACACAGGGAATCCAGAACAGATAAACCCCTCAGCACCAATAATGAGAGTAGAGATACCAGGAAGGTAAGAGGAAGGAGGGAGTACAAAGGGGGAACTGATTATAATGATCAACATATAAAACCACCCCCCAGGGGGATGGACAAAAGAAATGGGTGAAGGGAGACAGTGGTCGGTGTAAGACATGAAAAAAAAAAATTATCAATGAGGGAGGGAGGAGGTGGAGAGGGGGAAGTGAGAGGATACCAAGGGGCTCAAATAGAAAGAAAATTTTTGAAAATGATGATGGCAACAGATGTACAAATGTGCTTGACACAATGGATGGATGTATGGATTGTGATTAGAGCTGTAAGAACCCCCAATAAAATGATTTAAAAAAACACAGCAAAATATGAATTAATAAACTCTAGAGTTGAAAAAAAGCAAAATTATCTTTATTGAGGTGTAATTCATCTGCGGTAAAATTCATCTGCTTTAACCTTACCAATTACTTGTTGAGCTTTGAGGGCTGCTGTTACATACAGTTGTGGAACTTTCACCCCAGTCAAGCTTCCATCACCCCAAGAATTCCTTTGAGACTCCCTTGCAGTCTAGGTACAAGGTACACTTGTCAGCAGTACCTGACAACCACTGATCTTCCTGCTGTTTTTCCAGAATTTCAGATACTTGGAATCATACAGTGTGTACTCTTTTGTATCTGGTTCCTTTGGGTGAAAAATGATCAATATGCAAACAGCTTGGCGGCTCAAGTCCACCCTTGGGTGCTTTTCAAGAAAGTCTTGATGATCTTCTTCCAAAAAGCCAGACCTTGAGAACTTACTGGAACTCGCTGTTTCTGATGCACGAGCTGTCACCATGGACCCGAGTAGACTAGAAAACAATTGGTTTTTGTTTGCTTTGGTTTGGTTGGTTTTCTTGTGCTTGAAATGTTGTCTGTGAGATTTCGCGATTGTGTTGTATGCAGGATTACTTTGGTGCATTTAATTTCAGAATCGTATTTCAATTGTTCAGCAAGCAAGTCCTGGCCATCTATTTTACCATGCCCAAACCAAATTTCCTGCCCTGGAGTCAATTCCGATTATAGCAAACCTGTGGGACAGAGTAGAACTTCCCCCATAGGGTTCCCAAGACTCCTACAGAAGCAGACACCCACATCCTTTCCTTAAGTGGCAACTAGCCGGTTCAACCAATCACCTTTCAGCTGACTCCTGTAACTACTTTGCCACTAGGACTCTTCTACTGGCAGGTTGCAGGTCTTCTTTCAATCTGGATGTCATCTTCGTCTTCTTGGATTATATGCTCAGCCTACAGATTGAATACCTATAGGTACAACTTTGCCACACATACTTTCTGATTTCCAATCTCACCAAAGGGAAAATCTCCATACCTGGACCAATGAGCAACATCAGGATAATGGGAAAATGTCAAAATTTCCAAGAATTGTATTTTGTATTTTACTTGGATCCACAATCCATGACCATGGGAGTAGCAGTCAAGACATCAGATGGTGTAGTGCATTAGACAAGCCTGCTTCAACCAAGCCACAGCACACAATAATCTATTCCCATGAGTTGATTTCAACTCATAACAACCCTCCATAGGACTTGTGAGACTATAAATCGTTACAGGAGCAGACAGCCTCGTTTTTCTCCAGAGGAGGGGCTGTGCTATGAACCACTAACCTTCCAGTTGGCAGTCCAGTGCTATCCTACAGGGCCATGGAGGCTTCTTTAAAGTGCTAAAGCGCAAAAGATACCACTTTGAGGGCTAAGGTGCACCTGACCCAAGCCATACTTTCAACGACTTCATAGAGATTCAAAAGCTGGACAATGAATAAGCAAGACTGAGGACGATTGATGGCTTTGGATTATGGCCTGGTTGAAGGAAAAATGAGCAAACTCATTTTGGAAGAACTCAAGGAACCTTTGCACAATGATGTCATCAGAAAGAGCCATCGTGTTTGGGGAAGTCGAGGGTCATGAAAAGAAGAGTACGCTCAGTGAGGTGGCTGACACAGGACCTGAAACAGTGGGCTCAGACGTACGTAGCCATGCAAGGATGGTGCCAGGCCAGGCAGGGCTTCTCCTTCTGTTATGCTTAAAGCTTCCATGACTCTGAATTGATTTTAGGGCACCTAACAACAACAACAACAACAACAACAACAACAACATTCCATTGTTTGGATGTACCACAGTAGTATTATTTGTCATTTGTGGCCATTTAAGATTTCTCCAGTGTGCGGCCTGAGGAATAGATCTGGTATAGCTGTCGCTGCTGTTCCCCAGGGCTTGGCTCCAGACCACCCCAACGCCCCTGCCCGTCGAGACCAGATTCTGTGGGTGCTCAAGCATCTCTCAGCCTGGTGCGTCCCAATGGACTTCGGGGTACTGGAGTCCATTGGGCCATGAGCCCTACTCTGACTGTCTTGGCCAGAGGTCATGGAACCAATCTTGTGACCTTTTCTATCTGCCATAAGTAGCATTGCTGTAGCTCCACCTGCATTGACCTACCACCAATCAACTTTCTGTGACAGTTTCACCTTACACTTCTGTCCCATTTCAGGGGCTGTGTTCTTGTAAATCCTCAAACACCGTCATGGCATCCTGCTGATGGTCTCCCTCATCAGAATGATGTGTTTTTGTCTTGTCTTTGTTCTGTTCAAGACTAAAGAAATGTGTCGCTATGAATTATATTTTAAATTGGGGTCTCTTTTCTCCCCTCGAACAAGCCGAGCACTTTTACCACTGTGCCGTAATGGGCTTCTTTGGGCTATTATAAGTTATTATGGAGTTAATTCCATCTTACAGTGGCCTCTGCACCCCATAGGACAGAGAACAACTGCTCCTTTGGGTTGCTGACACTGCAAACCTTGGTGAGAGAAGACAGCATTACGTTTCGCTCTCAGAGAGACTGGGGCGTTGGAGCAGCTGACCTTGTGTCTGTTAGCACAATGATTCCCCTGTGGTGCTTTTTGGGCTCCTTTTTGGCTATTCTCTGGCTTGAGAGATTCCATATAAATTTTAGTCTCAACTTGTTGATTTCTATAATTAAATCTTTTGGAGATTTTGGTAGAAATTCAATTGAATTTATAGATCAAACTGAAGAAGAAAATGAGGTAGCAATACTGAACTTTCTGATACTTAACTAGGGATAGCTTCAATTTATATAGATCTCCTCCATTTTAGCTCAGCAATAATTTGTAATCTCTAGTTTTTAAGTCTTGTGCACTGTTATTTTATCTGTAACTCTTTAATATATATGCTATTGTTAAAAATAGTGTTTAAACAATTTTTACTTTATCATTGTCTTCTCTAGATATTTATATACTGACCTTATTTCTGTTACATTACTAAACACACTTGCTAATTCTTACACACCCACTCCTCATGCAAGGACATGATTAGGTTTCGAAGACCAGGTTGTTATGTGAGAATGGGTGTGATGCAAAACTGAGAACTTTCCCTCTCTGTTTCAGACCATCTATCTGTGTAATTTTTTTAATTTAGAAAATATAATAACAACAGCTAAGACACAGAAAAAAATGAGGAAGACCCTCCATGAGATGAGTGCCTGCAATAGTGCCTGCAACAATGAGCTAACACATACAGTTGTGAGGATGGCACAGGACCGGGCATATTGTTCCATCCATGACACAGAGGTTTGCCATGAGTCAGAAGCAACGTGACAGCGTCTGACGACAACATGACGCACGCATGTGCTCGTCATGGTGACAAGTCCAGTTATGGAGTATTCCTCTGTGGGAAGGAAGATTTGGGGAAACAAGACTGGGCTTAATCACTTTGCCTTTGTCCAGGGTTGTGTCGGAGCTTTCCTTGGGGAGTGGTGACCAGGAATCTCCTCCCACCCTGCTAAGCCCTGGACCCATGATCCTGTGGAACTAGTTCTGTCCTCCATTCCCATCCTCAGCCCCAGTCTCCAGCCTGGCAAGTCACCAATGATCAGGGCTCCTTTCATGGGCACTAGGAGCCTCGCCTGGCATCTGGCCCCACTGAGGGGTGGTGGTGGCTTCAGACCTAGTTGGACTCATTTTGAGATGCCATGAAACACATGCATTTTTCCAGTCCCCCTCGCCTCTTCCTTTCTTCCCTTCCCACCCTATAACAATTCTGAACTGAGGGTCTCAGATCACATAGGAACTAGGAACTCAGAGCAAGTGCCCACCGGCTTGGTGCTGCCCGTTTTACAATGAACTCAAGCATAGTGATGACTGTAAAGATGGTTCAGGACTGGGAAGTGCTTCGTTTTATTGCACATAAGGCTGCTGTGAGTCAGAATGGACCGGAAAACATTTAACAGCAACAACAACTGTGAGAAAGCAGACGGTGACCCACTTGTGTAGTTCAGTCACAGCAGCAGCACAGAACCAAGACACATTGCAGGCAGAAGAGAGTGGCGTGAGCTACTCTATGAATAAAGAAAAAACCCAAGCACTAACATCGCAGTCTGTGATCCGGTAAAATTATTCCTCAAAAGTGCAAGAGAAATAGAGACTTTCTTAAGCCAAAAGCAAAAGAATGAAAGAAGAGAAAATATATCACCAGTCTGTTTGGCTTGCAAGAAATGGTAAAACCAGTTCTGCACAGAGGAGGAAAATGATGAGGTCAGAAACCTGGTTCTACATAAAAAAAGAAAGGGTGGTTGAGGAAAGAGAAACAAATGAAGAGAAAATAAATTTTCTTATTCTTAAAAAATTCTAACAAATAATGGTTTGTTTAAAAGAACAGTAGCCTACCAAAGCCTATCTGTAGACATCCCCTCACAGAGGGGTCACAAGGAAGGGATGAGCCAGCCAGGGTGCACACACAACATTCCTCTAGTTCTTTAATGCTTCCTACCTCACCCCACCATCATGACCCCACTTTCATCTTACAAATCTGGCTAGACCAGGGCATGTACACTGGCACAGATAACAGCTCTCAACACAGAGAATCCAGGACAGATAAGACCCTCAGGACCAATAATGAGAGTAGTGATACCACGCAGGTAGGAGCAAGGTGAGGGGAGAAGGAGAGAAAAAGGGAAACCAATCGCAATGATCAATGAGGTACACCCCCCACCAACAGCAGAAAGGCGAGTGAAGGGAGACAGTGGATGGTGTAAAATATGAAAATACAAATAATTTCTAAATTATCAAGGGTTCACAAGGGTGGGAGAGTGGGGGAGGGAGGGAAAAATAGAGGAGCTGATACCTAGGGCTCAAGTAGAAAGAAAATGTTTGGGTGATGATGGCAGCATATGGACAAATGTGCTTGATACAATTGATGTATGGATTATTATAAGATCTGTAAGATCCCCCAATAAAATGATTTATTAAATTTTTTTTAAAAGGACAACAGCCTATACAAAAGAAAGTTCTAACATAAGGGCCAGAATTATGGTATTTTGGGTCTATCACTTTAGTAGTAAAATCCTACATGATTTCAAAAGACACCTACATAAACCATAATTATAAATGTATGCTATTAATTGCACTGTGTCTAAAAAAAATCAGTCATGATAATAACTACATAAAGTGGAAGAGGGCAGTGTAATAATAGTTTTTTAATATGTGTCAAAGACAGGTTGATATCAATTGAAACTAGCTTGTTATACACTTAAAGTGTTAAATGCAATCCTCATGATAACCACAAAGAAAACATCTAAACAAAATGTACACCAAAAAAGGGAGAAGGGAATCAAAATGGCTCACTGTTAAGAACACATTAAACAAAATGCTGGCAGAATAAAGAACATGAAGGACAATGAAGGTCAAAACAATAGAGATATCGATCAACTGAGAAATGCATAAGCAAATCATGACAGATAGACACAATAGAATATTATTCAGCCATAACAACACACACACACACACACACACACACACACCCCACCCAGTGTCAGACTCATAACAACCTTATAGGGCAGGGCGGAACTGCCCCATGGAGTCTCCTGAGCTGTGATCTCGATTGAAGTGAACTGCTACATCTTTTGCTCACAGAATAAGTGTGGCGTCAAGCCACCAATGTCTTGGTGAGGCACTATTTACCCACCATGCCACCGAGGCTTTTTGTGGTCAGCCACAAAGAGAAATGAAATTCTAAGACGTGGTATGACATGGACCACCTTGAAAACATTATGTTGCGTGACAGGTCGTGCATCAAAGGATGCATGCTGCTTGATCTCACTTTGAGAAAATACCTAGAATAGGCAAAGGCATAGAAACCAAAGTTCATTAATGAATGCTGGGCAGGATGGAGAAAGAGAGGGTGGCTGCTTAAGAGACACTGAGTTTCTTCTATTAAGGGCAATGGAAAAGCAAGAAATGGAAACCAATAGTAGTGATGGATGTGCAGCATGGTAAACGTAACTAATGCCACTGAAGTGTGCATGCAAAAATTCTTGAAATGGACCTGGTGGCGCAGTGGTTAAACACTTAGTTGTTAACCAAAAGGCCATGAGTTTGAACCCACCAGCCACCCAACTAGAGAAAAGACCCCATAAAGATGGCAGCCAAGGAAATTCTATGACACAGTTCTATTTTGCCCTATGGGTGTGCTGCAATTCACAATCTACTCAATGACACCTAACAGGTATATATGAGTTCTAATGACCATCCATTTGGTTAGCAGCCACTGGGTCAGCTGTTCTGCCACTAGGACTTCATGTATAGGATTTAAAAGAAGGGAAATCATAAGTGTTTGAGATAGTTAAAGATTATTGTGCCAATCAGACCGATAAACACATGTGGGGTTAATTGAAGGGCAGAGAGATAAATGGCTTGGTGAGCCCCACCTTCCTAGTTCTCTGGTCTCTTTCTTTCTGATGGTCAGGCCAGGGTGCAGCTGGCCTAGCCAGTTCCCTGCTTCAGCTGGCAAGGCTCACTTCCTGCAAGACATCCCTGAGGAGAAGCCACATGTACCTACCCCAATGCAGGCCTGGGTGCTGCAGCAGCCATGTGGAGACCCCTGCCAGCACTGAGATGCTTACACATTCACTGATTTGGCTTTTCTCCTGCAGTCAGAATCATTGCATTTGTTTTGTGAGAAGGAGGAGGACTTTGTGGATTGGTGTTGGGCATATGGGTTAAGGGTTAATGTTGGACTTGTGGGCTTGGGCAGCACTGGATTGGGATGTTTTCTTGATGTGCACTTAGCCTTTAAATAAAACCCTCTCTTATACATCTGAGTTTCTGTGGATTTGTTTCTCTAATGTACTTGGACTAACCCATCATGGTACCCTGGGAGTGGGGCACTGGAGAAACAAGTCATAAGATGGAGAGTAGGTGTTTGTTTGACCTCTCCCTCATGGAAGTGTTTCCTCTTTGTCTAGCCAGAGATCAGATAAAGCCACACGGTTGTTTTCTGGGGGAAAATATGGGATATATGAAAATAGAAAGTTTGTAAGGCCACTTGCTTTGAGCCATTAAACTTTGATCTTTAGATGGGTTTAGGCCATGCCTGCAAAGAAAGCTATGCAAAGAAAGATATGCCCCACACAGTGCTTTGGAGTACTCGGAAAACAATGGTCTTTGTCAGAAGCAGGAAAAATTCTGGAACCATGGAAGAAACCCCACTCCTGGTACCATAATGTGTTAGTCTGGGTCCATTAGAGAAACAAATCCACAGAAACTCATATGTATAAGAGAGAGTTTTATATAAAGGTTAAGTGCACCCCCAGAACTCAAAAGGCGAGGCTTACCGAGCCATTTATCTCTCCGCCCTTCAATTAATCCACATGCGTTTATCGGCAAGGTTGGCACAAAAACTTTAACTGCTCCAGCTTTTAAATCACAATATAGTTAAATGGGAAAACAGTACTAGCAAGGTAATCAGAAAAATCACAAAATGTTTGAAGATTAAACAACATACTTCTCAACTTCATAACTAATGGAACACAGAAGTCTCCAAGAGTGATGAAAAAATATTTTTGGCTAAAGGAAATAAAAAATACTGCATCAAAATGTGTTAAATGCAGCAAAAATAGTTGTGTTCCTCTGGGTTGACTAGAGAAACAAATCCAGGGAGACTCATGTTTGCATAAGAAAGATGTTTATATATATGAGCAATTGAATATTGAGAAAACATCGCAGCCCAGTCTAGATCAAGTCCATAAGCCCTATATATATTAGCCCATATGACCAATACCAATTTATAAAGTCCTCTTCGGACTCATGAAACACATACAATAACACCAAATGCAGGAAGATCACAGGCCACTGTGTGGAAGGTCTTGTGGTTCCAGTGGTAATGTAAGCTTCTCAGTGCTGGCTGGGGTCTCCATGTGGCTCCTCCAGCTCCAGAGCTCTAGAGATCTCCATGCATCTTTTCAACCTAAATGTCTCACAGGGAGTAACGTGTGTACCCCCTACAGTGAGCTATTTATCTCCTTAGCGCCTCCAAATGAGGTCATCAAGCTGTGGCCTGATTGACAGCCTAAACTCCACCCCTTCACTTATAAGTCTCAGATTGACAACAGATTATGAAACTACCACAATCGTGCTTAGAGGGCTATATATAGCAATGAATGTATATATTAGGAAACAAAAAACACAAGCTTAGGAAACTAAAAAAAGAATAGAAAATTAAATATAAAGTAAGAAGAAAAGAGATAATAAAAAGTAGCACAAAATCAATGAAATAAAAAAGATGAGTAAAATAGAAAAAATGCATGAAGCCAAAAGATGGTTCTTTGAAAAGATCCTGTAACCAATAAACCTCTAGTCAAGCTAAGTGCTGTCAAATAGTCAATGGACTGTTAACCTCAAGGTTGGCAGTTCAAACCTACCAGCCATTTTGAGGGAGAAGGGTGAGGCTATCTGTTCCCACAAAGACTGACAGCATTAGAAATCCTATATAGCATTGCTATGAGTTGGAATTGATTCCATGGGATTGGGTTTAGTATTTTGGTTTCAGACAAACTAACCACAAAAGCAAAAAGGAGAGAGAACGAAAGAGAGAGAGATTACTAATATCAAAAATAATGAGATTATCAAAACTGAACCTTAGACATTAAAAGGATAATAAGGAAATATTAACAACTCTTTACTTCAAAATCTGGACTGATTCTTTCAGTCATACCCAAACTGACACATTGGGGAAGTGATCACCTGAATAGATATATGTCTATTAAATAAGTTAATCAACAATTAACAACTTTCTAAAACAGAAAGCACCAGGCCCAGATGATTTCACTGAATTCAACCAGAAATGTTACTAACTCCTGTCTCCTCTCGTAGCAAACCCAACAGAGGGAACACCTTCTTACTCATTCTGGTGACCAAATTCAGTGTCATCAAGTCCATTATGACTTGTGGCCACCCCACAGGCCAGAGGAGAACTACCCCCATGGATTTCCAAGCGTGTAACTTATCTTTCTTCCATGGAGCACCTGGTGGTTTCCAACTGCAGACCTTGTGGATCACAGCTCAACTCCTAACCACTAGGTCACCAAGGTCTCCTGTTCTAAAGGCAGTATTACCACAACACCAGTATCAGACAAATACATTACTAGGAAGAAGCATTTGCAGACACATACCTCTCATGATCACAGAAGCAAAAATTGTCAACAAAGTATTCTCAAAGTGATTTCAACAATGTAATAAAAGTAAACCAGACCCAAGTGTGGTTCATTCTAGGTATGCAAGACTGATTGAACATTTGGAAATCAATTAATATTCATTATAGCCAACTAAAAATCACCTAATCCTATCAATAGATGCTAAAAAGGAGTTTGACAAACTCTAATGCCTATTTATGATAAAAAGGTTTTCAAACTAGCAATAGAGGGAAGTTGTCTCAATTTCTGTCTCACGCAGCTTACATCTTATTTAATGATGACAAACTAAATTGTTTCCTTTAATATAGGAAACAAGACCAAAATGCTCATTCTCACCACTTCTATTTAACATATTTCATGCTCATGTATGCAGCGGTCAAGAGATCAAACATTAGGTAAATCTGCTGCACAAGACCTCTTTAAAGTGTTGACAAAAAAGGAGGTTACATTGAGGACCAAAGTATGCTTGACCCAAACCAGGGTATCTTTAAACTGCCTCATGTTCATATGAAATTTTAATATTGAATCAGAAAGACCAAAGAAAAATAGATGCATTTGAATTATGGTGTTGGTGTAGAATATTGAACAAACAGATATGTCTTGGAAGATGTACAGACAGAATGTTCCTTAGAGAGAAGGGTGGTGAGACTTTGTCTCTTGTACTTCGGATATGTTGTCAGGAGACATCAGTCCTTGGGGAAGGACATCATGCTTAGCACAGTGAGGGGGCATCAAAAAAGAGGAAGCCGTCATGAGATGAACTGACATAGTGGCTGGATGGTGCAACAAGCAGAACAATCGGGAGGCTAGTGCAGGACTGAGTGGTATTTCTGTTGTGCACATAGTCCCTATGAATCGGAACTGGCTGGACAGCCCATAACAACAGCAACATGAGTAGGAAGACTGGATATTATTAGTAATCCTTCCCAATACTATCTATAAATCCAATGCAATCTTAATCCAAGTCCCAGCATGTTATTTTGTGGTCATTGACAAACTGATCCTAAATTTATATCAAAACATTCCAAATAGTCAACACAATACTAAAGAAGAAGTGCTCATATGAATGTGGAATAATGGAAATCCCATTCATTATTTCTGTGAATGAAAAATGGCAGAACCACTTTGGAAGACATTCTACAAACTTCTTAAAAAGCTAAGCATAGGCCTTATGCTTAGCCCGCATTGTATGCAAGCCTGGATTGTAAGGTATTTAATTAGAGGACTGGCACATCTATGTCCATATTACCCCTGGGTAGAGGAGCTTTATTCATAACTATGACAACTTGGATGCTACCAAGTTGTCCATCAGTAAGTGAAGAAATAAAGTAGATATTCAGCAATAAAATAAGTAAATGGTCTATCAAGCTGTGAAAAGACATGAGAAAAACTTAAATGCATATAGCTAAATGAAAAAATATATGTCTTAAATAGCTGAATATTATATTTCCAAGTATATAACATTCTGGAAAAGGCTAATTGTAGGGACACACAAAAGATGAGCAGTTGCCAGAAGTTTGATGGGAGAAGAGGAGGATGAGTACGTGGTGTATAAGCCTCCTTAAGGGCAGGGCAACAACTTGCATGATAATGTAATAGGAGATGCATGACATTGGACACTTATCAAAAACTATCTAAGACAGAGTAAACCTCATGTGAAATACGGACTTTGGTTAATATAAATCATCAGTATCGGTCCATTGATTATAACCCATAAACAATGAATACAGGGTGTTAATGAGAAACTGTTTACAGAGTGGGGAGGTTGTTATTGTTTGGTGCAATGGATTCTAACTTCCATGTACAACCCATTCATAATGCCCGTAACTGAGGGAAACATTGTTCTTCTCTGTACTTCCCTCACAATCATTATTATCTTTGAGCCCATTGTAGCCACTGGATCAGTCCATCTCTAAGAGGCTCTACCTCTATTTCTCTGACCCTCTACCATGCATGATGCTCTTCTTCAGAGATTTGCTATCCTTACTTCGAAGGAACATCCTGGCCATCTTTTCAAGACAGGCTGTCCTTTCTTCCACTTGTCCATAGTAAGAAGTGAAGAAGGAATAGAAGGAAATGCTTTTCCATCTGAATAATATTTCTTGTAAACCCAAACCTAAAGCCAAACACTGCTCTTAAAAAAAAACCCCACGTTTTTAAAAGAAATAGATAAATACAATGGGTAGAATTTGGTAACCAGGAGGACCCTGGTGGTCTTGCCAAAGACAAAGTGCACATTGAATTGTATTTTTTATTTGAAACTATATTGAAAGAGGCGTGAATAGGAGAGGAGACAATGAAATAACCAAGAATAAAGAGGGTCAAGGCCAAGTTTATATAGCATGGGAGATTGGAGATGAAAAGTGTGCTATCCAATATGGTAGCTACTAACTACATAAGGCTCTTCAAATTTAATTACATTTAATGCAATTTCAAAGTCAGTTTTTCAGTCACATTAAACATTAAAAAATACCCCATTAGTGACAAAGAGAGACAGATGGGCACCTAATAAAAACAGTAACATAGTTGAGCACATATTAAATGATTAAGAAATACATAAAGTTAGCTGTAGAAGTATCCATCGGTAGGGTGTAGCTTAAGTGACGTGGTGGGAAAGTTGGCCTGTTTCACTCTAGATTTCTTCTCCAACAGTTGCCTGCAGATGGATTTACTTCGAGGTTTCCAATTTTTTAAAAAATTGGTTTTTTTAATAATTCGTACAATTCTCATCACAATCCATACATCTATCCATTGTGTCAAGCACATATGCACATTTGTTGCCCTCATCATTCTCAAAACATTTGCTTCCCATTCTAGCCCCTAACATCGGTTGCTCATTTTCCCCCTCCCTGTCCACTCCCCCCTCCCTCATGTATCCTTCATAGTTCATAAATTATTATAGTTTTGTCATAAGTTACCCTGTCCGATGTTTCCCTCCGCCCTCCTCTCTGCTGTCCATCCCCCAAGGAGGCGGCAATGCTTAGCTTCTTGTAATTCAGTTCTTTCCCCCTGGTCTACGTAATTGTTGTGGACTCAGTCCCAGGCTGTTTTGATTACTGTGAAAGTATAGGCAGTTTTGAGATTGGAAGCGTGAAGCTTCTTAACTTGGTTCTTTCTTCAGTATTGAGAAGTTTCTTGGATAGGGTCCTTGGTTGGGTAGTGATTACACATTGGCCCGCTATCCACAAGGTCAGCTGTTCAAAACCATCCGCCAGCTCACCATGAGAAAGACGAGGCTTTCTTCTACCATAAAGAATTACAGTCTTAGAAATTCACAGGGGCAGTTCTATCCTGTCCTATAGGGTCACTTTATTCAAATGGATTTGATGGCAGTAAGTTTAGTTTGATTCATTTTTTTCCTTTACATATAAAGTTGAAGATTTGTTTTGCTGTTTCACTAAAGAATATTGTTGGGATTTGGATCAAAATTGCATGATATCTATCGATTGCTTTTGTTAGTATTGACATTTTTGCCATGTAAACTTTTTGGATCAATGAGCACGGAATACTTTCCTTTTTACAAACATCTCTTGTAGTTTCTTACTGTGGTAGTTTATAGTTTTCATTGTGTAAGTCTTTTACATCCCCTGGTTAGGTTTATGGCTACGTATTTTATTCATTTGAGGGCTGCAGCAAATGGTATTGAATTCTTGATTTCTTTTTGAGAGTTCTCCTTCTTAGTGCAGAAGAATCCAGCAGATTTCTGTGTGTTTACATTGTAGACATGAGCTCTGGTGGCATAGTGGGTTATGCATAGGGCTGCCAATTGCAAGTCCGTGCTTCAAAATTGCAAGCCACTTCATGGGAGAAAGCCTCTTCTTTCTATTCCTGTAGAGATTTACAATAGGACAGTTCTACTCTGTCCTACAGGGTTGCCATGAGGTGGAACTGACTGGATGGCTGTGCATTTGGTATTGAACACAGTTGCAATATTAAATTAACTTTTCATTCCTTAAATGAACCCCATTTAGTCATAATGTATTATCATCTTATATTTTTTTTCTGGATTTGATTCACTAACATGTTATTGAGTATTTTTGTTTGTGTATTCTTGAGGTATATTGCTTTGTCCTTTGGTTTGATTGGAGTGCCTCTGGTTTGAAATCTAGGTTAGTTGGGTTGTATATCCCTTGTATTTTCTGGAAGAATTTGTGTAGAAATGAGTTTACTTATCGTAAGTGGTTGATAAAATTCATCACTGAAGGCAATGGGGCCAGAGATATCATTTGTCAAACATTTAAAGTAAATTAATTCAATTTCCTGAAGGGATAGAGGTATATTCAGCTCATCGGTTTCTTCATCAGTCTGTTTTCTTAATTTGCGTTTGCAAAAATGTATTTATTTCATACAATTTATTAGGTTTGTGAACAAATTTTGGCCACTAGGAGGACACTGGTGGTCTTTCTTTGTTATCCTTTTAATATCTGTAGGATCTGTAGTAATAATCCCTTTTATTATTTGGCACTGGTCATTTGTATCTCACTTTTTATTAATTAGTCTGGCTAGAGTATTATTAGGTTTTTGATGTTTTAAACAAAGATAACGGACTTTCGTTTCATAGATCTTCTCAATTTTCTGTCATTAATAGCGGATTTTATTATGTATTTTAATATTTCCCCTTATTCAGGGTTTCAGTTGCTCTTCAAATTTCACCAGGAAAAGATGATTGATTTAGGTCTTTCCATCTTTTTAAATATAAACAGTAAACAGTATACACTTCTCTCCATCACTCCTGTATCACATGTTTTAATGTCTTATTTGTATTCAGTGCATAATATTTTATTTTTCCTCATTTGACCTATGGGTTATTTAGAAGTATGATAATTTTAAATATTGGTAATTTTCCAGATATTTTTCTATTATTGCTTTCTAGCTTAATTCTCTTGTGGTCAGGGAGCATGGTCTTTATTGCTTCAATTCTTTTAAATTTATTGAAACTTGTTTTATGACCCAGATAATGGGTTATCTTGGTCAATGTTCCATACGTACTTGAAAAAAAAAACAACCCTCTACTATTTTTGGCATAGAGTAGTCTAAATATCCTTTATGTCTGCTTGTTTGATAGTTTGTAGTATGTTGGTAAATGTTTAACTAGTTCTCTAGAGAGAAAAATAGAAAGCCCTGATTTGTAGTATTTGATGATTTCTTTGGTAGAAACCCTTCCACCCCAGTAAATTTCAAGCTAATATGGCATCACTGAGTTTCAAGTTAGGGAGAGTACAAGCTAGGCAGATATATCGATAGCATCAGAATGTAAAGTAACAAAGAAGTCTCTTTCTAACTTTAGATTTCCAGAATCAGTATCCACAAATTGGTGCAAGGTAGGTCTAGCACATCATTGTGAGAGTGTTACAATAGCCTTCTTTATCTTTTCTAATTATTTTTGTCTGCTTCTCCTTTCGATTACTTTTCAGTGTTGAAATCTTCAATACTCATCATCAGTTTTCTCATTCATCTTTCCCCCCCAATTTTTGCTTAAATATATTTTAAATATCTATTAATAAGCACACACAGTATGCAATTAAACACAATCCACTATTATGGAGTCTATTTCAACTCATAACCACCTTATATAGAGCTTCTTCTGAGAGCGTAAATCCTTAGGAGTGCAGTTAGCCTCATCTTTCTCCCTCAGAATAGCCAGTGGGTTTGAACCCTAGACCTTGTGGCTAGTAGCTCAGTGCTTAAGGAACAGTGCCACCAAGGCTTAAGTGTCCTAAATCATCTTTATAAATTGATCTTTTTCCATTATAAACTGACTTTTTTATTGCTGGTAAGATTCCTTTTTCTGAAATCTGCTTTGATATTATATTATCACTCCTATTTTTTCCAACAGTTTTATTGGCATATAATTCACATATCATGCAATTCAATAGTTCAATATCCCACCAAGAAGAGTAGTAGAATCATCACCACAACCAATTTTAGAACATTTTCTTCATTCTTGTGTTAGCTCCCCATTCCCCGCCCCAACCTCCCCTGCCATATTGCCAAGGAACCATTAATTCAGTTACTATCTATAGATTTACTTATCGTGAATTTCATATACAGAAAAAACATTAAAAAATAAACCAGTAAAAAACTAACAAGAATAACAAAGTAAAACAAACAAAAAATCTCAATAAAAAGTAAGCAGAAAATATTAAAAACTAGAATAGATGTAAATGAATCATAAGAGAGATCAAATGATAGGGTGCTAAATTTTAACTTAACTGCATCTACAATGGGTTAGTCTGGGTACTTGAGAGAAACAAATCCACAGAAACTCATGTATAAGAGAGAGTTTTAAATAAAGGTTAACTGCACATCAAGAAAACATCCCAACCCAGTGTTATCCAAGCCCACAAGTCCAAGATGAATCCATATGTCTGACACCAATCCACAAAGTCCTCCTGCAGCTCACAAAACACACCCAATGATGCCGACTGCAGGAGGAAAGCTGAATTGCTGAATGCTGTATGTGTAAGCATCTCAGCGCTGGCAGGGGTCGCCACATGACTGCTCCAGCACCCAGGGCTGCATAGGGGTAGGGCCATGCAGCTTTTCCTTGGGAATGTCTTGCAGGAAGTGAGCCTTGCCAGCTGAATCAGGGAACTGTCTAAGGCAGCTGCACCCTGGTCCAACCAACAGAAAGCAAGAGACCCAAGAACTAGAAAGGTGAGGCTCACCAAGCCATTTATCCCTCTGCCCTTCAATTAACCCCACATGTGTTTATCGGCCAGGTTGGCACAATAAACTAACTAACCCAGATAAGGGCAGAGGGATAAATGGCTTGGTGAGCCTCGCCTTTCTAATTCTCAGGTCTCTTGCTTTCTGATGGTCGGGCCAGGGTGCAGCTGCCTTAGACAGTTCCCTGCTTCAGCTTGCAAGGCTCACTTCCTGCAAGACATCCCAGAGGAGAGGCCACATGGACCTACCACGACGCAGCCATGGGTGCTGGAACAGCCATGTGGAGACGCCTGCCAGTGCTGAGCTGTTTACATGTTCGCCAATTTGGCTTTTCTCCTGCAGTCAGCATCATTGCGTCTATTTTGTGAGATGGAGGAGAGCTTTGTGGATTGGTGTTGGGCATGTGGGTTAATGTTGGACTTGTGGGCTTGGGTAGCACTGGATTGGGATGTTTTCTTTTTCTTTGATGTGCACTTAACCTTTATATAAAACTCTATCTTATACATATGAGTTTCTGTGAATTTGTTTCTCTAAAGTACCAAGACTAACACATTATGGTATCTTGGGAGTGGGGTACTGGAGAAACAAGTCATAAGATGGAGAGTAGATGTTTGTGTGACCTCTCCCTCGTGTAGTTTTTCTTCCTTGTCCAGCCAGAGGTCAGATAAAACCACACTATTTACTCAGTTGTTTTCTGGGGAAAATATGGGAAGTATGAAAATAGAAAGTTTGTAAGCCCACTTGCTTTGAGGCATTACAATTTGATCTTTAGATGGGTTTAGGCCGCGCCTGCAATGAAAGCTGTGCAAAGAAAGATATGCTCCTCACAGTGCTTTGGAGTACTCAGGAAACAATGGTCTTTGTCAGAAGCTGGAAAAAATCTGGAACTGTGAAGAAAACTCATCTCTGCGACTGGATGTTAAAGGGAGCCTAAGAGCAGGCTAAAATGCTTGGTAGATGACCACCTGGATCTATTTGTTGAGTGGAAGTGGGAGAAATGCAGCAATAAAGAGATGGGTTGAGTTTGGCCACTGACACCTGTGGACTTGGTTTACAGGAAAAAGAGAAGATGAGAGTGGGTTGACTGGTCTAAGGTTCATGACCTAGCACAAGGGGATTAGGCTGGTTGAGTATTGGTGAGAGCCCATGCTCTAAAGGGAAGGCAACCAATGGGTACCTTGAGGAGGCTGAGTGAGGCAGCTCACATTGAGTTGACCAGCACACGACCAGCTGGAGATTTTTGGGCCTATGAACTGGTGCATATTGTTGCTGACTTTTTGGATGGCCTGTCTGTATTTGACTTTGCTTATGGATGCAGACTTCACAAGGTTCCAACTGGAATGAAGACTCTTCATGTGAAAAAAATATGATTGTCTTCTCAGAGCACTGGGTTGATGTAAATGGGCAGTATATAAATTGGATACTCAAAATTGGGGGGATAAAGGCATGAAGTGGTTAGCTTACAAACTTTCATAGATGGGGGAAATTATTCACAAGATTATAAGATTAAGGTATAGGTGTTACTTAATTGCAATTGTGAGGCTAAAGAATGATGTACAAGTGCCAGGTTGGAAAGGGGTGGCTTGAGTTAGTTAGTTTATTGTGCTAACCTGGCCAATAAACAAATGTGGGGTTAACTGAAGGGGGGAGGGATAAATGGCTCAGTGAGCCTTGCCTTTCTAGTTCTCGGGTCTCTTGCTTTCTGATGGTCAGACCAGGGTGCAGCTGCCTTAGCTAGTTCCCTGCTTCAACTGGCAAGGCTCACTTCCTGCAAGACATCCCTGAGGAGAAGCCACATGGACCTACCCGGATGCAGCCCTGGGTCCTGGAACACCTATGTCGAGACCCCTGCCAGTGTTGAGATGCTTACACATTCACTGACTCAGCTTTCCTCCTGAAGTTGGCATCATTGCATCTGTTTTGTGAGATGGAGGAGGATTTGTGGATTGGTGTCAGACATATGGGTTAATGTTGGACTTGTGGGCTTGGGCAGCACTGGATTGGGACATTTTCTTTGATGTGCCCTTAACCTTTATATCAAACTCTCTTATACATGAGTTTTTGTGGATTTGTTTCTCTAAAGTACCCAGACTAACACACTATCTCATACAACAATCCATTTCCCAATGTATTCTTTATGTTACCAAGGCTATTCACATCATTGGTCCATCGTCAGAGGGTATTTATCAGGATCTTAATCCATGTGTATTTTCCACTCACATTTTCTTTTTTTTTAACTGAAACAGCTTTAAAATAGGTCAAAAGTGAGATGAAACAATAAGATATTCCATTTTGACCTAACTATATCTGCCATAATTGGATTTACATGTTCTCTATCAGATAAGAGAGCTATTCATATCACTCAACTATGATCAGGATCAGAGGGAATTCATTCTTGTTATTACTAGGTACCATCAAGTCAGCACCAACCCATAGCAACGCTATGCACAACAGAACAAAACACTGCATGGTCCGGTGCCAACTTCACAACTGTTCCTATGCCTGAGTTCATTGTTACAGTCATTGTGTCAATCCATTTCATTGAGGGGATTCCTCTTTTTTGCCAATGCTCCACTTGTCCAAACATTATGTCCTTATCCAGGTAGTGGGCTTTCCTGACCATATGTTCAGTGTGTATAAGGGGAAGTCTTGCCATCCTTGCCTCTAAGTTACACTCTGACCTTCTCCAATACAGATCAGTTTGTTCTTTTAGCAGTCCGTGATACTTTTAATATTCTTATCCAGCACCACAATTCAAATGCATCTATTCTTCTATGGTCTTCCTTACTCAATGTCCAAGTTTCACATGCATATGATGCAATGGAGAATACCATGGAGTGGGTTGGGCAAACTTTAATCCTCAAAGTAACATCATTGCTCTCAACACATTAAAAAGGTCTTGTGCAGCAGATTTAGCTACTGCAATACATCTTTCCATCTCTTGATTGCTGGTTCCACGAGCATTGATTGTGTATCCAAGTAAGACAACTTCAACCTTTTCTCCATTTATTGTGTTACCAATTGGTTGAATTGTAAGTATTCCCATTACCCACCATACTCACCAAGAGAACTACCAGTGCCTCCTTCAAAATGTAGGCGATCCACTCCCCTGGTCTTAGCTTGATTTTCTTGGAAGATTCTTCTTACATTCTTGGGGGGAGGGGCATTCATTGACCTCAGCCTTGTCTTGATGCTGTATAGCCTCAAATGGATGGTTATCTCTTACTTCGCCACTCTTGAAGGCATGACCCCAGGCAATGTGGGGTCCTTCTTCAAGCTTACTCTTGTGAAGTGTGAAAAAGGGAGGTGATATATGGTTCATGGCTGGTAAGTAGCCTTCTCAACTTTTGTTCAGGAATTGATTCCTAAGATTTGTTTAATTGGTGTTTCTTCTTATAGTATAGACTCATGCAATACTTGTCCTTTTGTGATTGACTTACTTCACTCAGTATATGGTTTACAGCTCTTTCTATGTCATCATCCAAAGACGTCTCTTGTTCATCCATTTGATGTCAACCCCTCTTCAATCCCCCCAACTTTTGACAACCATGGTTCTGTTTTTTGTTTTGTTGTTGTTGTTGCCATTATTTTGTCTTTTCTCTAACATCATATAAATGGAATGATACAATGTGCAGCCTTAGAGTCTGCATATGCAACAAAACACATTTCAGGTGTATCCATGTTGATGTGTGACTCAATAGCTCATCTTTCTGATTATTGAATAGAATTCCATTGTATGGATATATCACCGTCTGATTATCTATTTACCTACTGAAGAGCCTCTTAGCATTCTTTTATACTTGTAGCCTGTGCCTCTAGATTTAAAAGGATGTTATTTTATACAGTATATAGACAAGACTTACTTTTATTTGTCTCACATGTGCTTTGTACATCCCCATCCCTTTGAAGTAATTGAGTGTGTTTGGATGTGTTTAAATATTCTATTTCATTCCCGTGATCTCTTTCTTTTATTTTTAAGGTGGTAATTTCATGTTTTACAATATACATCATCAATTTATCATACTCTACTATCAAGTGAGTCATGCCACTTTACATAGTTTCTAAGAATCTTACATTTCCCCCTCCCTTTTGGCTATCATTGCCAAACAATTTAAATTGTTGTATCATTAATTTCATTATGTGCTAGGTTGTGGATGAAGAAAAGAGTTCTGATATGACAGCCAAGGTTCAATCAGATCTTAGAAGATCATTCCACCTATCAGCTCTTCAGTGTCATTGTCTATAAAATGAATAGCATTGTGAGGGAGAGGATCAATAAATCAAGGTCGGATGTGCTTGGTCCAGCATCATCTCAAGCGCCCATGCAACCAGTGGATATGGCCTCCATTACAAGTCAAACATCCAGATAAAGGGGTCCCAAAGAGCTGAAAGTGAACTGTCCCCCATCCCTAAGAACACTGCCTAGCCCACTCTTCATAGACTGACTCTCTGAAACCAAGAGATGTTTCAGAACTTCAGAGTGACTGCATTGAGTCTGCTCTGACTTGCAGAGACCTCATCGGACAGGGTAGACCTGTTCCAATGAGCTTCTGAGACTGTAACTCTTTATGGGAAGATACAGCCTCATCCTTATTGCTTGGAGTCTCTGGTGGATTCAAACTGTTGACTTTGCAGTTAATAGTCTAATACATAAACCACTCTGTCACTAGGGCTTGTTCAGGAGTGATTAGCAGATGTCAAAATGAACCATGGTGTCAAGCAGTTAATTAAATTACAAATCAGTTGTACTTAATGTGAACTCTCTACGTGGGCAGGGCTGTTAAATCAGAAGGAAACACGCAGCTGTATACCCCAGTTGTTGCAAGGGGGAGGGAGATTTGTATAGGCAGCCAGCATGTTGGAAGCCTGCTGGAGCCTGGATGCTGCAGAGCGGCCAGACTCTTCCTGGCCCTGTTTGCCGCCTCTGTTTGCTTTGTTCTGGAGGGGTGGGCAAAGGCATTCAGGAGAAAGTAGCTGTGGGGTCAGATAGATCTGGGTGTGAATTATAGCCACTTGCTAATTCCTTTAACCTTCATTTTGGTCATCTGCAGAAGGCCAGTTAAAATAAATTATGGCTTAGGGTATGATTTTGAGCAATAAATGTATTTTAAGGGAGACTTGATGGTTTAGTGGTTACAAGTTGGCTTGCTAACTGCAAGGTCTGTGGTTTGAAACCACTAGCTGCTCCTTGGGAGACAGACTGGATTTTCTACACCCATAAAGAATTATATTCTTGGAAACCCATAGGGATAGTTCTCTCCTGGCCTTCAGGGTAGCTATGAGTCTGCATTGACTGTGAATGAGAATGTGCTGTGGTGTTCTGAAATATTAGCCAATGATCTCATCTCCTCTGTTTCATGTTATCACACCATGTAACCTTCCCTGAGAAGTCAGTCCCAGGGAAGAAATTCATGAGGGGGCTCCAAAAAGTTTGTGAAATTTTCCCATCACCTTTCAATTCCATTTTTGTTCCATTAAATTTTTGAAGCCATTTTGTGGCAACAAAAGCAGGAGAAGGTATCTTTCTCTGACTTTAGATATTTAGGAGCTCAGTGCTACATACAGCACAAGGCAGGAATACCAGTGAACTCCAGCGCCTTGGAGAGTAATCCCACCCTGCATCTGTGGAACCCTACATCAAGCAGGCACACCACCCCACTACCTTGAGGAAGAGTTGGAACTCTTCCAGCCCCACAGACAGGTGATCAAGTCTCAGTTATCTCCTTACTTTCCACTCTATTTCTTCTTTCTTTATTCTCTCACCCTTCCATCTTTCCCATTGCAGTCAGTCTCACCAAGCTGAGGTTTGTTTTCTTTGATTTTTCTCTCTTTTTTCTTCTTTTTCCCTCTTTCTCCTCTTCTCTCCCTCTCTTTCCTATCATATGCCACTACTGGCTTCCAGGCCACTACCCTCCGCCTAGGGCAAATCAACCCAAATAGCAGGGGGAACTCCAGCCTGCCCTCTGTGGGAGTGCTGCACACCACACGAGGCAGCTGTGACAGCCATCTACACCACGCAGCACTGCTGAGGAAACCTCCGTTGGACCTCTAAGGTGATCTTGTCAACTAGGGCAATTCTGCCCAGCACCACTGGGTTCCTGCATTAAAGGGGCACACCAATCTGCCATTGTGGGGGCAGGGTTAAGCCCCTCTGGCTCCACATTCAAGCAATCATGGATCAGCTATCTCTTTATTCTTTACTTCCTCCTTCTCTCTCTTCCCTCATTACCATCACAGTCATTCTTAGTGAGCATAGTTGAGTTTTTCCCCTTCTTTCTCTTTCTTTTCTTTTTCTTTCTTCTCTATTTCTTTGTTCTCTTCTCCTCTCTCTCTGCTTTTATGATTCCCTCCTTTCCCTCTCTTTCCTCCACATGCCACTGCTGGTTTCCAGACCCCTACCCTCTGCCCAGGGCAACTCTACCCACCCAGTGGGGAGAGCTACAGCCTGCCCCCCAAGACAGTGCTGCACACGGCATGAGACAGTGCTGCACACGGCACAGCATGGGGTTCAGCTATCTCTTTATCTATTTTTAAAATTTCTCTCCTTCGATTTCTTGCTCCTTTTTATTGTTTTCTTTCTTTCTATTTTTTTTACTGTTTTCCCTTTTGTTCAATCTGCATTTTATTTGTGTGTGTAGGAGTGTGTGTTAATTTGCTTGACATTATTGCTCCATTCTTTGTTTTCTTTCTTTCTTTTTCTTCTCCTCTCCCTCTCTTTCCTTTCACAAGCAACTAGCAGCCTCCAGGCCACTCCCCTCTGCCTAGGGCAACTCTGAAGGCCCAACTAGGGGACCTCCCACCTGCATTTGTTGGCTTTACACGCAGGTGGGGAAATCATGCTGGTCCTCTTCCATACACCAAGCAGCAGGGGGTTCTCCCTTTCATACAGTGGGGGGAACTCCAGCCTAAACACTGAGGCCCTACAAGTGGCTGGGGAAAACTTCTGCCCACCACTGGTGGGGCTCCATGCTACTGTGGGAGCATCCACCCAACCTCCAAGGCGATCTCTCTGACTACGGTAATTCCCCATGCCAGCTACAGTGCTCTACACAAAGGAGTGTATGCCCACACACCCTCCTCAGCACTCCACTTGCAGAGGAAAACACCACAGGCAAGCCGAGGTGCTCCAAGAACCGTGAAGCCTAATTAGAGATCGGCCAGGGAAGCAATGCCCTAGTGGGCCCACAACAACCCAACCAGTGTCACATGAGAGGTCTATCCAACTCACATTCCAAATAATGGAATACTGGTCGGCTAGGCTAAGAGTAAAACCACAGGAAGATATAGCGATAGCCTGAGCCCTCAGTACAGCTACCAGCAGGTAGTTTGTAGAAGCACTCATATGAGTCCCCCAAGAGAGAGCCCAGTGCTATTCAACTCAGGAAGATGGCTCCAGGCCCTCTAACACAACACGTAAACAGCAACCAGTCCTAACAGCCTCAATGATAAATCAGGAGAAATAGAAGACAATGCCAGAAGAAGCCACGAACCTAACAATGGGCATAGAAGAAGCAGATATTGACCTGGCACAGAAAGAAATTTTCAAAATGCTGCTTGGAGTCATACAGGATATAAGGGAATCAATACAGAAAAAGGATCAGATGATAGAGGTGATAAAGGCAATGCACTAAAGGGATATACAAGACTTAAGGGATGAAATAACAAAATCCAGTGGCAAATCGACAGACTTTGCCAACAGACTTGAGGAGGCAGAGAATCACACCAGTGACCTAGAGGATAACCAAGCAGACCTCAGCAAATGGGAAAAGCAGTCAAATAAGACAATCAGAGAAGCTGAAGAAAACTTGAGAGCCATGTCTGATGCTATGAAGAAGAACAATATTATAATAATTGGACTACTGGAACAAGATACAACAAAGAAGTCTACAGTCAAAATAGTGAGGGGATTCTTAGAGGAAAACTTCCCCAGCTTAATAAATGAAACCAGACAGCCATCCAGGAGGCTGAAAGGACACCAGTCAGACTGAATCCCAGGAAGAAGTCTCCAAGATATTTAGGAGCTGATGCCTGAGGGGCGGGGCAGGACTTCTGGCATTAAGTGGAGTTTGCAAAGAGAAGAGGATGATGAAGAACAAGGCATCCATGCTACCCACATGGAAATCACTCCCTGTGCTGGAGCAGGGAGATGCTAAAGGAAGGCGGCCAGGACAAGGCCCCAGAGAAGTGGTCCTTGAACCACACATCCAGGTCAAGGCCCATGGAGGCAACAGTGGCCCCGATAGGTTCATAGTAGATCTGATTGAATGTTGTGTCCAAGTCAAAAGACCTGATGCTACTTCAGAAGGATGCTTGGGCTGGGGCAGGACCAACCAACGGGCATGGCAAGAAGTGCCCAGAGTGTCAAACTGGAAGGAACGTATGGAAAGAAACAGTGTTAATGTGGGGGTGACTTCCATGGATGGACAGACCTCCAGAGACCACCTCCCCACCAAGGGAAGGGGAATCTTGTGTGAAAGGACCTCTCTATCATGCCTCTGCTGCTGCCTCTGTGCAGCTTCCATGTCCTTATAATTTCACTGTGTAACTTGAAACTAATAATCACACACTTCCAACACCTCAGATTTGTGCAGTGATTTAGACTGTCCATGGCTCAGTTCTGGCTACATTTAACCCTCCTAACTGACAGAGTGCTCAGATTATAGAACAACATCATTGATATCATGTGCATGTAACATTTTACTGAAGATCATCCAACAACTGTTGCAGCAGTATATTGACAGGGGACGTCCAGAGGTTCAGGCCAGATTAAGAAAGAATATGGAACACTGCATGTCATTGCTGAAGGCAGAGAACACCAGAAAGATGTTGACCTGTGTTTTATTGACTACACCAAGGCATTTGAATGTGTGGGTCATGACAAACTATGAATAACCTTGAGAAGAATGGAAATTCCAGAACAGTTCATTGTGTTTCTGTAGAACTTGTACATAGATCAAGAAGCACTTGTGAAAACAAGGAACTACTGCATAGTTTAAACTCAGGGAAGGTGTGTGTCAGGGTTATATCCTTGCACCATAATTATTCAATCTGTTTGCTGAGCAAATAATCAGAGAATCTGGGTTATATGAAGAGGAATGCAGCATCAGGATTGGAGGAAGGATTATGAACAACCTGTGATATGCAGCTAGCACAACCTTGTTTGCTGAAAGTGAGGAGGGCTTGAAGCACCTGCAGATTAAGGTCTAGGACTGCAGCCTCAGTATAAAGTACGGATTACAACTCAATGTAAAGAAGATCAAAATAGGTATCTTCCTGATTAATAGAGAAAAAGTTAAAGTTGTCAAGGATTTTGTCTTACTAGGATCCACAATCAATGCTCATGAAAGCAGCAGTCAAGAGATCAAATGACAGGTTATATTAGGTAGATCTGCTGCCCAAAACTCATTTCGAGAGTTAAAAAGTAAGGATGTCATTTTGAGGACTAAAGTGTGCTTTACCCAAGTGATGGTATTTTCAATTGCATCATCTGCATGTGAAAGTTGGACATTAAATAAAGAAGACCATAGACAAGTCGGTGTATTTGAATTGTGGTGGTGTTGAAGAATAATGAAAGTAATATGAACTGCCAAAAGGACAAACTGATTTGTCTTGGAAGAAGAATGACCAGAGTGCTCCATCTTACATACTTTGGGTGAGTTGTCAGGAGAGTCTAGTCCATGGAGAAAGACAACATGCTTGGTAAAGCAGAGGGGCGGCAAAACAAAGGGGGAGGCCCTCAAGGAAGCGGATTGACACAGTGACTGCAACCACAGACGCAAACCTAGGAACACTGAGAATGGTGCAGGACAGGTTTCATGCTGTTGGAACCAACTCAACAGCACCTATCAAGAATACAACCACCAGCCACCAGCCACCTTGGGCCTGGCTATCAACAAGGGAGACGCTGCAAATCAAAGTCCTTTACTCAGTGTTTTTATTGCAAGGCTAAGAATGATGGGACTCTAGTCCACTTACTTTATACATAGTCAGGAAAGACCAACCATTAGTAAAGGATATCATGGATGTGTAAGACAGAGTAAAAAAAAAATTAGGGCAACTCTGCACAAGATGGATTGATACAATGGCTTCTGCAATGGCAATATCTAAGCGTGCTTGACACAGTGGATGGATGTGTGGGTTGTGATAAGAGTTGTACGAGTCCCCAATAAAAGGATTCAATAAACAAACCCCAAAAGACTGGCCTCCAGGCATCTGGATGGGTTACTTGGGTGTGAATCAATAGCGATCACTGCCATTTGTAGTGCTCATCCCTGGATGCCACTGCCTGGTCTGATCCTGTTGTCAACTCTGGAAGGTAAGCATACTTTGAGTCCTGTTTTTACTCCTCTAGCTTTCACTCTGGCCTTGGAGCACCCCACCCCTGCACAAGAGACCACCCTTGGGCTCTGCTTTCTGGGAACCCCAGACCCAGTGCCTTTACCTAACTCTGTAAGGTGCTTGTTGTTGTTAGGAACTCACAGTGACCCGATTAACAGAATGAAACAATGCCTGGCTCTGCACCTCCACACTCTGGCTCCGGTGTTTGAGCCCATTGCTGCAACCACTGTGTCAATCCATCTCCCCAGGGACTTCCTCTTGTTCAGTGGCCCTCTACTTTACCAAGCATGGCTTCCTTCTCTGGGGTCTCATCTCTTCTGATAACTTGCCCAAAGTACATAAGACAAAGTCCTGGCTCCTAAGGAGCATTCTGGTCACACTTCTTCCAAGACAGAGCTGTTCCTTCTTCTGACCAAACTGAAAAACAAACTCCCTGCTATGGGGCTGATGCTCACTCATAGTGGCCCTCTATTAGTTGTTCTTAGTGACCCCATGCCCCAAAGAATGAAGCACTGCCTGGTCCTGCGCCATCCTCAGAATTGTTCCGGTGCCTGAGCCCATTGATGCAGTCACTGTGTCCAACCATCTCTTTGAGCCCCTTCCTCTTTTTCGCCCCCCTTCCACGTCACCAAACATGATGTCCTTCTCCAGGGACTGATCTCTCCTGACAATCTGTCCCAAGTATGTGAGGTGAAGCTTGGCCATCCTTGCCTCCAAGGAGCACTGTGGCCCTGCTTCTACCAAAACAAATCAGTTTGTTCTTTTAACACTTCATGGTACTTCAAATTTTGTTTCCAGCACCTCATTTCAAATACATCGATCCTTCCACAGGCTTCCTGACTCAATATACAACTTTCACATGCAAATCATGCTATGGATAATACCTCGAAGTAATATCCTTACTCTTCAATTCTCTACCCTCCAGATGGGGGTAGAACTGCCCTTGTCAGCTTCCAAAACTCTAACTCTTCACAGGTGTGGAAAGACTCATCTTTCTCCTGTAGAGCAGTTGGTGGCTTTGAACTGCTGACTTTGCAGTTAGCAGCCTAGCATGTAACTGCTTCACCACCATTGTTCTCTAATCTTCTGACGGTCCATGGTCTAATCAGTCTTCTTCACCAACACCATACTATCTTTGTTCAGTTAGTCTTCCTGTTCCACCGGCAATCCTTTGTTGTTTGCCCTGTTGCCCTGGCTGTCTTACTGACAAGCTGAGAAACCTAGAGCAGGCCGCTGAGCCTTTCTCAGCCTCGGCATCCTTATGATACAGGACTCAAAGTATGCTTACCTTCCAGAGTTGACAACAGGATCAGACCAGGCAGTGGCATCCAGGGATGATAACTGCAAACGGCAGTGATCGCTATTGGTTCCCACCCAAGTAACCCATCCAGATGCCTGGAGGCCAGTCTTTTGGGGTTTGTTTATTGAATCATTTTACTGGGGGCTCATACAACTCTTATCACAACCCACACATCCATCCACTGTGTCAAGCACATTTGTACATTTGTTGCCATCATCATTCTCAAAACATTTTCTTTCTACTTGAGCCCTTGGTATCAGCTCCTCATTTATTTTCCCTCCCTCCCCTCCCTCCCCAACCCTTGATAATTTATAAATTATTATTATTTTGTAATGTCTTACACTGACCAATGTCTCCCTTCACCCACTTTTCTGTTGTCCATTCCCCAGGGAGGGGGTTATATGTAGATCATTGTGATTGGTTCCCCCTTTCTCCCCCCACCTTTCCTTTTACCCACCTGGTATTGCTACTCTTATTATTGGTCCTGACGAGTTTATCTGTCCTGGATTCTCTGTGTTTCCAGTGTCTATCTGTACCAGCATACATCCTCTGGTTTAGTCAGATTTGTAAGGTAAAATTGGGACTATGATAGTGGTGGGGAGGAAGCATTAAAGAACTAGAGGAAAGTTGTATGTTTCATCGGTGCTATATTGCACCCTGACTGGCTCGTCTCCTCCCCATGACCCTTCTGTAAGGGGATGTCCAGTTGCCTACAGATGGGCTTTGGGTCCCCAATCTGCACTCCCCCTCATTCACAATATGACTTTTTGTTCTTTGATGCCTGATAACTGGACCTATCGACACCTCGTGATCACACAAACTGGTGTGCTTCTTCCATGTGGGCTTTGTTGCTTCTCAGTTAGATGGCTGCTTGTTTATCTTCAAGCCTTTAAGACCCTAGATGCTTTATCTCTTGATAGCTGGGCACCATCAGCTTTCTTCACCACATTTGCTTATGTACCCGCTTTGTCATCAATGATAGTGTCAGGAGGGTGAGCATCATGGAATGCCAGGGTAATAAAACAAAGTGTTCTTGCATTGAGGGAGTACTTGAGTTGAGGCCCATTGTCCATTTGCTACCTTAATACTTAACCTATAAATATATGCACATAGATCTATTTCCCCATCATCATATACAAATATATTTACATATGTACATGCCTGTATTTAGACCTCTTTGGCTTGAAGGCAGTAGTAGGAAAGTACAAGTTTGATAGCTGGTGACAGGTGGAATCCTAGTTGTGTGTGCAGAACAAGCAGGTATACAAGCCAATGTTGACCCCGTGCCAGTGCTCTGCTAGCTGTCATCAGGGTGCTGGCTGAGCTGCCTGTGTTTTTACAGATGTTGGAGAGTGGCCTGGTGGAAGACCCAACCCAAGGAGCTATTAGCCAGCACTCTCGCAAAGGAGCATTCTCTGGGGTTCCTGCTGACCTGCTTCCTGACAGGGACTCGACTTTGGGAGCTTAGCAGATCTGGCTGAGTTCTTTGAGCCCTGGTAGCATAGTGGGTTGTGAATTGGGTTGCTATCCCTAAGGGCAGTAATTCAAAATCACCAGTCTCTCCACATGGGAGAAAAATGAGGCTGTCTATTCTTGTGAAGAGTTTCCGTCTCGGAATCCCACAGGGGCAGTTCCACTCTGTCCTATCAGGTCACTGCGAGTGAATTCCACTCATTGACAGTGGATTTGAGTTGGGTCTTATCTATTGCCATGTCCTCCAGTGCCTGTGCTCCCTCCTTGTGCATCCAGCCCAGCTCAGGCACAGTCACACCCACCAGCCCATCTCTACTGGCTCTGCTCCCAAGACTTGGGCCACGTATTTTTCTCTCTGTGCTCCTTGTGTCTCAAGCCCATGACACCTCTAGTGTTACCTTGTAGGACACTTTTCTTGCAAAACTCCCTCCACTGCCCTCCCCCTCAATGCTCTGAAGACCTTCGTGGCTCCCTCCCTTCCCTTGTGCTGCGTCTTCCCGGAATGCCAGCTGGTGGCAGCGCCAATGATGACTGTATGTGGCTTGCTGGCCCCCTGACCTTCTCTCCCTCTGGGGGTGGCCTGAAGAGCTGGAGGTTCAGTTTGTGCTAGGCCTTGCAGATACCTGCCCCCCTCTCTAAACACACTGCCTGGTTCCTCTTCCCTTGGTCACAACTAACTCACTCTTGTGTCAGGGCCTCTGTCCGTGCTGTTTGCTGTGCTGGGGAAAGCCATGTCTCTGATCCTCAGATGCCTGTACCATTCAGCTCTCACCTCACCTGTTCCCTCTGCAGAGAGCTCCTCTCTAGCACTAGATAGAACAGGAGCATTCCCCCTCCCTCTGCGATTACCTTCTTGAGTATTGACTTCCTCACCAGGAGTCCGTCCCCAAATCCCAGACCATAAGCATCCTGAGGACAGCAGTTCGTCTATAGAGTTCACCCCATACACTCACAGAGACTGGCACACAGTAGGTGTCTCTGTGCACTTGTTGAAGGAACACATAAACAAATCAGTGAAGTAAACTGATGTCTCAGGTATTCTCTGAGGAGCCTCGGGACACACGGGGCAAGGGCGGAGCAGGACCACACAGGGCAGGGCAGGCTAGCACAAGTCACACAGGTAGTAGAAGCGCAGGGCAAACCTGGTCACCTTCACAAGGACTTGAAACACCAGAGTCCAAAAGTTTCCACCTGGGGACTGACTGTTTCCCTGGCACTCACTACCCACCATGTCCCACCAAAGTACCACCCTGGCTTCTAGAAGGTGGTTTCCCCCCTCTGGACTCCCTGGCTCCTCGAGGGTCACTGCGGCCTTGCTCTCAGGTTCTGACTCAGCACTCAGGCTGTCAGCCTCCCAGGCCTGCTGTGTTCTTCCATTCTGCACAATCACTGCAGGCACCTTTCACAAGCCCTGCCCGCAGCACAGTACTTTACTCCATCCCTCCCACAGCTCTCTGCTGTACTTGGCCGGGTTGAGAATTCACTGCAGGGGCCACACAGAACTCACAGACAAGAGTCACGATTAAGAGGCTTGTTCAGAAAGGTTGCAAGTTACAATTTAAGTGACAAGTGCATAGATACAGTTGTTCAGGCAAGGCAGTTTCTTCTCGGCTGGGCCCTTTCTCTGGCCTGCTTAGTTTCTTGGCCTGGCCTCTGCCTGCCTGGGAAATGTTAAAAAACTGTTTTAGGGTTTCAGTAAATGTCCAGAGGGCTTACCACTCCATTAGAAGGCTTAACATGAAGGTATTTAGCTCCAACTCTGTGGGTCAGCAAACCCAGCTCCCTAAATTAAGTGCCCAGAGATATCCCAATTCATAAACCAGCCTCTTGCCCCCAAGTACTCAGATTTGCTTTCTCTGTGAGCTGGGAAGTCCACTATCCTACCTCATGCTGTGGCTCCTGGTCTGCTGCAGCTGCTGCTCTGGTGTCACAGCTGTTCCCTAGACCTGGGGGGTCCAATGCACGCAAACCTCAGGGTGCAGAGGACATTCCTTACCCCCCACCCTGGCTCTTCTCTGTTGCTGTTAGTGAAATCCTCCCTTCCTGTTTCTGAGATGGCCCATTTTATCTATCTATCTATCATCTATCTATTATTTATCTGTTTGTTTAATTTTATTTTTAAGCAGTTTCATTGGGACACAATCCACATATCATACAATTCAATAGTTCAATCATTTCAATAAGAGTTGAATTCCTTGTTATTAGCTCTTCCTTTCCCCCCAACCTTCCTTGCTTCACACTGTTCTCTTAAATTGTCCATCACAAAAGATGCAGTTCGAGTGAAACTGCTTTTAGGAAAAAATTCACCGTAACCAGAGAGAACCTTCCCAGGTGATGCCACTGGGTGCACTGACTCAGAATAAATTGTTCGATAGTGGGAAAAATGCATACTAAGAAAGCTCCACCAGTGAAGCTTTCTTTCGTTTTTGTTTTATGTACATATATCTTTCCCCAAGATCTGGGGACAGGATGCCTTTGGTACTTCATTTCAAAACAAGCTTGAGGAGAAAATACTAAATGACATTTTCAGAGAGCTATTTTTGAAAGAAAAATCATTGAAGATGAAAAAATCACATAAGATCTATAGTGCTCTGAGAGTTTTTTCTTTATTTTATCTTCTTCCTCCTTCTCCTCTCTTTCTCTGTGTTTCTTCTTCCCCCTTTATTTGTCTTTTCCATGTATTTCATTTAAGTTTTATTATTTTTAACAAATTTATTGACACTTCATGCACACACCACACAATTCAGTAGTTCAGTCATATCACGCAGAGTTGTACAATCATTACCACAACCAATTTGAGAACATTTTATTTTCCTTGTACTCATTGTTATTTGTGTAATTACTTTTGTGTGTGTGGCAAAAATATACACAAGAGGACAATACTTGGGGCACATGGTGGGGAGGTAATCCAGTCTGAATCCCCCCACAGAGGTGCAAAATAAGAAGGGAACATAACAGAACAGCAACAGGCATAAAAAAACAGACACAAAAGCCCCTGAAGAATCCTAAAAATAGACTTCAGTCTAGGAAAGGCAGCTCCCAGAACCCCCGAGGACCAGTGGGGACATAGGCATAAAGGTCAGTGGACAGACCTGGAATTATATATGTTGTTTTGTTTGTTTTTTATTTCTTTTTCAAATTTTTGTTTTCTTTTTGTTTGGTCTCTGTATTAGTCTAGGTACTTTGGAGAAACAAATCCACAGCAACTCATGTATAAGAGAGAGTTTTATGCAAAGAAAATGTGCATCATGAAAACATGCCAACCCAATGCTGCCCAAGCCCACAAGTCCAACATTAACCCATACCCAACACCAGTCCACAAAGTCCTCCACCTCACAAAACAGAGGCAATAATGCCGACTGCAGGAGGAAAGCTGAGTCAGTGAACGTGTACACATCTCAGCACTGGCAGGGGTCTCCACATGGCTGCTCCAGCACCCAGGGCTGCACTGGGATAGATCCATGCGGCTTCTCCTTGGGGATGTCTTGTAGGAAATCCATCTTGCAAGCTGAAGCAGGGAACTGCTAAGGCAGCTGCACCCGATGCAACCATCACAAAACAAGAGACCCGAGAACTAGAAAGGCAAGGCTTCACCACCCATTTATCCCTCCGCCTTTCAACCAGTACCACATGTGATTATCGGCCAGGCTGGCACAATTAACTAACTCAGTCTCTATCAGTGTTGGGCTGCCTACTTATATAAAATAGGCACGGGAAGCAAGCTCAAGGAGCAAGCAGCAGGACTGACTGAGGGTCCTGGAGAGAATGGGGGCAGAAGAAGGTAGGGGAAGGGAGGTGAGGGAGGTGGGGGAAGGGTGGGGGTAGTGAGCAAACAACACCATAGACAGGGAGCAACTAGGGAATTAAAATCAGCAACAACAAGGGCATAGAGATCCTGGGGGTGTTGTAGCAAAAGCAATCTAGCTGAGAGGAATTACTGAGAGGCAGAAGTAGAGCAAGCATGATGATGGGGCAGGAGGAAGGTGAAAGGAAACAGAGGAACAATCTAGGAAGCAAAGATATGGTTAAAGGTATAAGCAAAGGAGTGTAAATATGTTAATACATTAATTCATAACAATAGAGGTATTGACCCATGTACATATATTTATATGGCAATACACTGAGGCTGTGGATGGACTTTGGGTCTCTGCTTATACCTCCCCTCAATGCAAGAACACTTTGTTCAAACAAACTGGCATTCTGTGATACTCACCCACCCGGCACAATCACTGAAGACAAAATGGGTGTGTAAGCAAATATGGTGAAGAAAACGGATGGTGCCCAGCTATCAAAAGATATAGTGTCTGGGGTCTTAAAGGTTTGAAGGGACCATCTAGCAGAGAAGCAACAAGCCCACATGGAAGAAGCACACCAGCCTGTGCGATCACGAGGTGTTGCTCGGATCGGGTAACAGGCATCAGAAGACCCAAAACAAACAAACAAAGACATATTGTTGAGAATGAAGGGGGTTGGAGCAGAGACCCAAAGTCCATCTGCAGACAATGGGACATTCCTTTCACAGAGGGGTCTCAGGGAAGAGATGAGTCGTGCAGGGCATAGTAAAGTGCTGATTAAACACAATACTCCTCTGGTTCCTTGAGGTTCCTTCACCCCCACTATCATGGCTCTAGTACTGCCTTTCACTGCAGGTTGGACCAGAGCATGTGCACAGATATGGATAAGACATAAAAGCTGATGACACAGAACCAGGAACAGGAATGGGAATAGTGACACCAGAAGGGCAAGAGGAAGGCGGGGAGAGGAGGGAGGAAGAAGGAACCGATCATGATGATTGACACATAACTGCACCCACCCCCAACCTCACCATGGGGGGAAAACAACAGAAACTGTGGGAGAAGGGAGACAGCAGTCGGTGTAAGATATGAAAATAATAATAAATTATCACTTATCAAGGGGCTATGAGGCAGGGGAGGGGACGAAAAAAGAGCAGCTGACATCAAGGGCTCAATAGAAAATAAATGTCTAGAAAATAATGATGGCAAAATATGTAAAAATGTGCTTGATACAATTGATGAATGGATTATTACACGAGCTGTAAGAGCCCTCAATAAAATGTTTAATACACACACCAAAAAATTCTCCAATTCGACAACTTCCACATGTATAATTCAGTGCCAATGTTTATACTCTTCATGTTGTGCAACCATTATTGATATTCTTTTCATCCTATTCATTGTATGTTCCCAATTCTCCTCCCCCTCCCCCTGCCCCTGACCTGTCCCCCCAAAATGATTGCATGAGTTATTATCTCTATGCACCAACTTCTTCTGTGCTTCATAAACAGGGAAACCTATAAACAAAAAACCAATAAAAACAAAAACAAAACAAAACAGATAGAAGAAAATAATAATATAAAGTTAAAAATAAAGAGCAAGAAAATAAACACAAACAACAATATTTAATAAGCCAGAGAAGAAAGTTCTGTCCTGGAACAAGCTAGAAATAATTTGAGTCAAGAGCAAATCAGGTTGAGTTGAGAGGGTGGTCAATTGACAAGTACCATATTATACCATTGTTCTATCCACCATAATCAAGTTTACATTGATCTCTGTCTGATAGTAAAGTTTTTCTAGTTTCTGGTCTGTGACTGGATAATCTTCACAATGGAGTTTGGGCTCCGACTGCCCTCATAGCCTTCTGAAAACTGGGTGTTCACAATTTAAGCTCTGATACTTTCCCTTAATCACATTTGGATTTTGTTATTGTCTTCTTTGGATCACACAGGCTGGTGTGCTTCTTCTATGTTGATTTAGTTGACTCCTCACTTGATGGCTGTTTGTTTGAATACAAACCTTTAAGGACCCAGATCCTATTCCAATTGCTAGCCAGGCACCATCTGCTTTCTTCACCACACTTTGCCGTAGCACCCTTATTTTCAGTGAAGATCTCTTCATGAAGGCCAGTATCCAGCAGGGCCACGTTTAGGAATTGATCTTGAATTCAGGCTAGAATTATGTGTGAGACCAGAATCCATCTGCTTGTTCATGAGTTATAAGTAACTCTGATTTACTCTGCCGGTTATAGTATGACAAAACAAAAACAAAAGCAAAACCAACAAGAACAACAACAACCCAAACAAATGAAAAAAAAAAAACTCCAAACACCCAAAACAAACAAACAAAACGATAGAGAAAACATTATCAATCACCCCCGTGGGGAATAAGGCAATTTGCATTGGTAACTTCAGTATTTCTTCCAATGGTATAGAGTTTAAGATACTGTCGATATAAGGAGTTTATGTGAGTATAGTCCAACTGCTAGCTGCAATCCATGAGTTGTTACTTTGTACAGATTGATTTTCTAATTGATTGAGCTCTGTTTTCATTGACCATGGGGTTGATGCTAGGGGAAAACTTCCTGTATTACTTTTCACAAGAACATAAGCTTGCCTCTCAGATTAAAACTTGCCATATTAATGCAGAGGGAACATTGAGGTATTAAATATATGGTAGTTCTGGACACCCACTAAGTCAGGGATCCCACCCAAGGTCTAATGAACACCAATTCCACAATCTTGGAGTGGTCATCCTTTGCTTCCTCTCCCATCAGAGTATTTCAGTCCTAAGTCCACGGCTAGAAGATAGTTTTGAGGTAGGACCCAGTTCATTCAGCTGAGCTTCCACATTGAGTCCTTTTGGTGTAGCCTTTGGGGAATGCCTTTTGGTGTGGCCTTTGGGGAATGTTCCCTGGAAGGTCAGTGTCTAAGGTCATCCAAGGGTTGGATAGAAACGTACTCAAATTGTCTACCCAGAAACACAGAACTGGATTTTTCTCTCCTCTTAGGTTCCCCACATTTACTAGTTAGCATCCCTTCCCGATGAGAGGTTGCTCCTTCCCATTGACCCGCTGTACCCACTCATGTGGAGGGCCTTTTGGATTGCCACAGCCTGTCCAATGTCACATAGCATCTACTGAATGGTCTGCTCCCTTCCCCCCCTTCTTGAAGGAATGACCCCAGCCCATGTAAGTATCATCTTTAGATGTAGTTATTATGAACGTGCACATAAGTGGGGTGATGTATGATTTATGGCCGGCAGGCAGATACTCTACCCCTTTGTTTGGGCATTGGTCTCTAAGATTTGTTTAATTGGTGTTTCTCCTTGTAGTAGCGGACTCGTACAACATTTGTCCTTTTGTGATTGACTCTCTTCACTCAGTACTGTGGTTTCCAGGTCCCTCCGTGTCATGTGGTGTTTCATGCTTTCGTCAGTGTTGTGTTAGGGATGCATAGTATTCCATTTTGTGTGTGTGTACCACAGTTTCTTTATCCATTCTTCCACTGCTGGGCATATGGGCTGCTTCCAGTTTCTTGCTACTGTGACATGTGCTCCTTTAAACATCCTTCCCCTTTTCTCCCTCCAAACTTCTGATGTGGAGTTTTAGCATTAGGGTTGAACACAATTTCTCAGCCTTGCTAGAACCACTTCACTTCTAGTGATGCTGAGGGTAGTGATTCCACTGTCTCATGCACTCCACATTTGTTTAAGAAGTTTCCTCGTGCTAGATCTGGTTGAAGTGCGCCCTGGGCAATTATAGGGGTGCTTTCTGCTTTCTGTTTGAAGGGAGCGAGGGGGGCTTCAGTGGGCAGTCTGTCCCCATGTACACATAGGTTGTGTGTACCCCTCTCAACTCTGCCTGAGGCATCCTGTGGGTCGGGACTGGGCTGCCAACTGAAAGCAGTTCAAGCTCCCTAGGTCTTCCTGAGTAGGAAGAGGAGGCTGTGTGCTCCCACAAGACGCACAGTCTTGGACGTCCCGTAGAAGGTCGCTCTGAGATGGAACGGACTCCAGGGCAGTGGGGTTGGTAGTTCTTTTGGTCACTCCGACATTTAAAAATACAGCGTGGCCTCGCGAAAATAACCAGGACCTCTGTTTGTCTTGCACAACAAAGAAACTGGGCCATACCGGACCTGTTTCCAACCAGAGCTGGGCAGTGGCTTTCCCCTGCAAATGATTACCTGCCCTGCTTCAAGGCAAAGGCACCTGCGTTTAGGAAGCCCAATTTCCCATAAACATGCTCCCCAACCCTCCTTCCAGAACTATCCATGGATGGGGGCCATTTCCCCAGCACTGTCACTGGAGAGAGACTAGAGAGAAGTGCAGATCACACTGGGTGACACTCTCAGAGGGGTAACATCAAAACGAGTATACAGTTTTCATGGGGCTTCAGCAGAAATTTATTTTTTATAAAAGGATTTCTATAGTAAGTTGTAACAAAAAATGGTTTTTCTCCCTAAGTGCAGGTTATAGGCATCAATATTTCTTCAAGTTTAAAATGGATGCTAATTTCCTTTTCAAACCTTCCAAAGCACCCTGGACAGAGCGGTTATTATTAGCCAATTATAAGGATGGTGCAAATCATTTGGTTTTGCCTGCAGGCATCACAAGCATGGGATGTTGTTTTGGTTGCTGCTGGCCTATTTATAGTTGCTGGTTTTGCCATATTTTCAGGTGTTTCAGCAGCAGTGTTGTTGTAGTCTTTGTGAACGTGTATCAATAACTTTGTGTAAAGGAAGTCAAAATGAAAGCACCAGCTAAACTCACTGTCATTGACTTGATTCCGACTCATAGTGACCCTGTAGGACAGGGTCAAACTACCCTCTGTGGCTTTCCAAAACTGCATCTTTAAGCGATTAGAAAGCTCATCTCTCTCTTGCAGAGTGTCTGGTAGCTTCGAACTACTGACCTTCTGATTAGCTGTCCAAGGTGTAACTCACTCCACCAACAGGCTACCTCAATTAAAGGAGTAAAGAACAAATAATAAAATAGGCCTCCTTTCTAACAATGATATCGTTAATGTCATTCAATGCAGAACAATTTGACAAAAGATCATTGATGTTCTTTCCTCAACTCACTTCCAACCAGTCAAGTCCCACTCACTGAGACCCTACAGGAGCCGGTGCAGCCACCACGCCACCCAGGCTCCTCAACTTCATTGTTAGTGTCCATATAATCTAAGAACTGTTCCAGCTAAGCAATCTACAAATTCATCATAGATCATTATATGATGACACTTGACAATAAACACTCCTAAGGATTCTGTATGGTGTGCTATGGGAAGAGGTCCCTGGGGCGAGGGGTAACACCATGACTTACCCAATGGGGAGACACCAACTCTAATGATGGCACCACAATCCCTCACATGCCAGCAGCTTTGAGACATGCATGGGCTTCCCTCATTGACCCATTTTTGGAAGGCGTATGCATCATTTTGAAGGACAAAAAATGTGCGTTTTCTATTTTACTCTAGAATGGGCCCACGAACATTTGAAATCAAGTGTCTTAGTTCCTGACTCAGGGAATCAGGTGTCTTTCTGGAGCCCCGAGGCTCCGTCTTGCGCACCGTCATCCTGGGGGCAAGTGCTTCAGCTTGAGGAACTCGGGTTCCAGCTAGTGGCCAGCAATATGTGCTCCTTTGCTGCATCTGCTCCAGTTATTATTCCCTGACTGCTGCTCCCGCGAACCAGAAATTAAGCCCTTGGCCTTCAAATACGTACATTTCGTTCAGAGGATACACTGGGGCTGGAGGCCTGGGTCTCTTGTGGCTTGCCCACACATTGTGCTGAGAGCAGGCAGTGTCCTGTATCCAGCCATGGCCTGGCCAGTCTATGGCAGGCACTCCTGGATGCCGCACACCAGGGTTGTGCAGGGCTGCCCTCGGAAACATTCGTGGGTTATGTCTCATGAAGGGTTCCGGGAGTTCAGACACAAATCGATAGGATGCATTACAAGAGAGTGTGAGCTAGCAAAGGTGCTGGTGGGTCATGCATCTTAAAACTGCTTCTTGGGGGACTTTAATTGTCGGGATGTTCAGGAGAAGAATATGACCTTACGGGGCATTTTCCAGAACAGAATAGTCTATATATTAAAAGGCAGCAAATGATTCATAACTGGTTAGCGGCTGGGCCTATGGGTCCATGTTTCCCTTGTGGATTTTTTTTTTCTGCATTGCAAACTCTTACATTAAATTGTGATAAATGAAGAGTGGGGGCTACTCATACAAATCAATGACTCTAGTGTGTGTGTCATTAGCCTGAGAGATGCAGGCAGCGGTCAGTCCCATAAATCATGTGATGATCTGCTGTCTGCGACACGATGCAAGCAAGCAGGCGCATTAGGGAGGTTAAGGAATGAAATTAATCTGTGCATTTTCCTCCCCCCCCTTCCTCTTCCCATCACCTGGTCATACGGAAAGAATTAAAGTCACATGATCCGAACTAAACCCGCTCCAGAAGAGTAAATTGGTTAAGTTTGACTTCACCTTTCAACTTTGAGTTAATTATGTATTAAGGGATTAATTTATTCACAGGCACTGGGAAGAGAAATGGAGAATAGGGGAAACCTGCCAGGGCCTCTCATCCAGGTGCCAAGGTTATTAATTGCTTTGGCTATGCCAAAGGCTACCTGGGCGGACTGTGCGGTGGGGGCTGCAAGGTTCTCTGTGGATCTGTTTGGTTCAGATCTGCTCTGAGGCTGTAACTGCAGAGTTGTTCGGCGCAGGGGGAGCAAGGTGGGGGGGGGCGGGGCACTGCTCCTTTGGATTTCCTAGAAGGCTCCAGCTAAAACTATCTGGTCACGTAAGGGATGGATGCGGTTTGGTTGCTCAAATACCTTAGAGTCTTACACTGGGAGGACTCATTAAAGGACATTGCAAAAATACTTTCTTTTAGAAAGGTTAGTACAGGATATTCCCAATGAAATGAAAGTTAAATATGTCTCAAATGTCCAACTTTTAAAAAACGTTACATCATTCTACTATGTCTGATAACAATTACAACTCCTCCCCTCCGTGTGCTCCCTCATGTCCCAGGGAACTCATCGCATGTCAAACAGAACTCATGAACACGCAAAGACATGGCTCATGGGATGTGGAATCTGGCAAGGCTCAAATCTGGTCTAGCTGTCTGTATGGAAGATTCTTCTCCTTCATTCCAAATGGGGTGTTGATTCACAAGGCTGTAGAAGCTGATGAATGAGGTCAAGCGACAGGCTGCTGGTTCACATCCCAAACCTGAAGTCAGGGATAGGCAAGCCAGACACAGAATCCAGAGCAAGAGAGCAAACATTGCCAAAATTGTAGCGCAAGCCACACTGGCTACCTGAGGCTGAGGAGTAACCTGTCCGATTGGTGTTTGCCCTCAGGTGCCTCAGCAATCGTCTGTCTGAAAGGGGTGTGGTCACAAAGATGACGCCTGGTCCACTTCTGGGACTTTGATGGAGGTCTATTTTTTGCCTTTTGGTGTCAAAAGGTGAGATAAATGACAGGTTGATCACTCCTGTACATCCTAGGCAGGCCAGATCTAGTCTCAGTGAGTCCCTCCACTCTAGCCTTCTGCTTTTCTCAATTAAGCAGGCAGTTGGTGATTTGTCTATTAGGGAACAGCTTAAAACCACAAGCTAGTTCTTGTTCCACCACAGACAACAAATATGATGATAAGCTGCAGACCATGATTCCAAGGAAACTACGGGTGGTAACTTGGGTCACGCTGCCTCTAGTAAGATGGAGACTCAAAACATATCCATCTGAATCCTGCCTCGTTAGCACAACAGAGAATTCACTCCAGAAATTGGGCCACAGTCACAAATGTAGAAGCTAGAATTTACGAAACATCACAACACGGAGGACTATGGCTAGATGGACCATAGTACGTAGTTAACTACACCACAAGCATGCAGTTAAATCTCACTTCAATGGAAACATGACTCACTCAGAGCCTTGGCTTCAGTACCAACCCCCCCAAATCTGCCCATTGATGTGGACAGCTCAAGGGTCTGGATTCAAGGGTTCTGATTCTCCTTCCTGGGGTCACATGGAATATGTCTCCACCCTATAACTGCCCATCAGACACTTGAGTGCAGGGGTCCTCCTCCCAAAGATCTGCATAGTGTCTCTTCAGCAGCTTCATTTCTAGGCTTTATGTTTATGATCTTATGTGCAGCTAAATTTGGCCCCCCTTTCTGTGGTTCAGTCCTGGTCAGGTGTGAATAGGTGTGGGTGGACTCATTTTCTGGGGGGCCTCCTGGAGGCAAGACCTGCAGCAGAGAAGCAGGAGTGGGGTTGTCCTTTCTCTTGAAGTCTTTAGTAGTGTCCCCCGGTGCAGGGCAAGGTTTGGAGCTCCCATCTATGTCAAGTAGAAGTATCTTCTCCAAAGTGCTGGATGTACCTGACACTGAACCTTTAATTATAAATACTCAACACACCCAGCCTCAGTTGTGACATTAATGCTTTGAGTGTGTACAGCACTGTATGTAGCATACAGAGAGATCTTCCATGCCAACGTGACACTGTTTAATCTTGAAAACAGACCGTCAGTGGGGTTTTATAACTTCTAAGGAAAACTAGGCTCAGAGAGTTTGAAGGATTTGCCCAAACTCAGGTATCTAGAACAATGACATCCCTGCCAATTGCTCAGTGAAAGCAGAATATAGTTATGTAGATGTGGTAGTTACATAATCTGGTGTCAATTTGGGACTTGAGAGGATTAAGAATAAAGGGGTAGAGTCTAGTCTGTCAGAGGCCTATGAGGCCTCTGTGTGGGCATGGTCTGCCTGAGGATTCTGGAAACTCCTGTATTTCCTCCTTGGAGGCAGGAGACTCTCTGTCTGTCTGTCTGTCTCTGTCTCTATCTCTTTCTCTCTCTCTTTTGGCTCACTCCCTGTGATACACCCCTGAGGAGAAGCCACATGGACCTACCTTAATGCAGCCCTGGGAGCTTAAAAAACCATGTGGAGACTCCTGACAGTGCTGAGATTCTTACAAGGCCACTGGATCCACAAGACTTCTCAGCCACTGGCCTGTGATCTTCCTGCACTCGGCGTCATTGTATGTGTTTCATGAATCTCAAGAGGACTTTATAGATTGGTATTGGATTTATGGACTTGCTCGGGACTGGGCTAGGATGCTTTCTCAATATTTAATTGCTCTTGTACACGTAAGTTTCTGTGAATTTGTTTCTCTCGTCTATCCAGAACTAACACATTATGATATCCAGAGTGGGGTACTAGAGAAACAGATCATAAAGATGGAGAGTGGATGTTTATTTGACCTCAACCTCTTGGTAGTGTTTCTTCTTGGGCTAGCCAGAAGTCAAATATGTCCATGCAGTTTACTGGGTTGTTTTCTGGGAAGAATATGGGAAGTTAAAGTTTTGATTATTTTGTTTGATTGTAGTCTTTGGTTATTCCTGTGTGAAATGGCAAAAATGAATGTTGTTAATGTATATTTTGAGTTAAGGGAAGAAATTGCCCCTTGAATTTATTTCTCAGAGCTGCTTAGAGAAAATGGCTGACAGAAGGTCACAATGGTTGACAGAAAGCTTGACTCTGGTTTGATACTCTCAGAGACCTAATCCCATATTTGTGTATCAACAGAATAGTTTAGATAAGGATTTAGATAAGCTAACTAAGGATTGAACTTGATTGTTTTAAGAACTCAGTTTAGTATCTGATTCTACTTTGTTTATACTGATTTCTTGTGCTTATTATTGATATAATGATTGATAGAAATGTTTATTGGGAAGTATGAAAATAGAGAGCTTGTAAGCCCATTTGGCTTTAGCTATTAAAATTGGATCCTTAAATGGGTTAAGGACATGTCTGCAAAATAGGCTCTGAAGAGATAAGCCCCATCCAGAGCTTTGGAGTGCTCAGGACATTGGCATTCCAGGAGATTTGCTTGGGGACTGTTGACAGATTGAAGAAAAAGGAGCTGTTTTGCTTTTTGAAGTTTATACTCTAGTGGTCTTTGTCAGAAGCTGGAAAAAATCTGGAACCATGAAGAATACTCCTCTCTAGGACTGAGTGTTAAATGAATCCTGTGGGCAGGCTGAAATGCTTGCTAGGCAACCACCTAGATCCACTTATTGAATGGGAGTGGGAGAAATGCAGCAATAAAGAGACGGGTTGAGTCTGGCCACTGACACCCATGGACCTGGTTTACAGGAACTAGAGGAGAAGACAGGTTGACTGATTTGAAGTTTATGACCTAGCCCAAGGGGGCTAGGGTTGTTGAGCATTTGTGATGGGGTCATGGTCTAAAGGCAAGGTGACCAATGGTGAGACTAAGTGAGGCAACCCACCTTGAGTTGACCAGAACCCGACCAGATGAAGAGAAGACTTTTGAGCCTGTGAACTGGTGCATATTGCTGCTCACTTTATGGATGGCCTGTCCTGATTTGACTTTGCTCATGGATGCAGACTTTACAAGGTTCAAACTGGAATGAAGATTCTTCAGGTTGAAGAATATGATTGTCTCCTCAGAGCACTAGGTTGATGTAAATGAACAGTATAGAAATTAGATACCCAAAATGGGGAGGGTAAAGGCATGAAGTGGCTGGCTTACAAACTTCTTTGGTTGGGGAACATATTCATAGGATTATAGGATTAAGGTGTATGTGTTACTTAACTGCAATTGTTAGGCATAGGATATTTTTGTTTTGTCACTTATAGAATATTACCATATATACTCAAGTATATGCTGACCCAAATATCAGTTGAGGCATCTAATTTTACCAGAAAAACTGCATAAAAACTGTGCTGAAAAACTCAGCTTATATACATGAGTATATATAACATGAGTATATACAGGATGTTTAAATGAGGGTGGCACATATTGAAATGCATGCATTTTAGTTTTATTCAGTAAGGTACAGATATGATTTTATTATTGTTTGTTTGAAAATTACATGTAGCAGTGGTTCTCAACCTTCCTAATGCCGCAGCCATTTAATACAGTTCCTCATGCTGTGGTGACCCCCAACCATAAAATTATTTTTGTTGCTACTTCATAACTGTAATTCTGATACTTTTATGAATCAGCCGACCCTTGTGAAAAGGTTAACCCCCAAAGGGGTCGTGACCCACAGGTTGAGAACCGCTGGGCTAAAGAGTTATGCAAGAGCGTCAAATTGACAAGGGGTGGTCCAGTCAGGGTGGACTAGAGAAACAAACTCACAGGAACTCACAGTAGATAGATTGACAGTGGTTACAATTTGTCAGCAATTACGAGGATGACCCAAGACCGGCATTATTTCATTCTGGTGTACTGACTGAGGAGTTGGAACCAACTCCGAGGACATTGAACTGTAACGGCAGGGCTCCCTTAAGGTTCTTCCTGCTGAAGCCCATTGGTGGAAGGCACTCAGCATTTCAGTGATCATGCCCGTGTCTGGAGGGAGGCCGGACACAGGCTCATGATGCCTTTTCTGATCACACTGTCATCTGAAGGCTCTCCTTGTTTGCACTTTAATTTGTGTGTGTGTGTGTGTGTGTGTGTGTGTGTGTGTGTGTGTGTGTGTGTGTAGGGGATATCATAAAAGGCCCCTAGCATCTAAAAGTAACAAATATTAACAATTTGCCATACTTATTGCATGTATTAATAAATACAACACATTTCAAGAATTCTGAGGCCACTGGGGGGTTTCCCAGGTGATCCATTCAAGGACTCTGCACAGCACTCCCAAATCCCATTCCCTTCCCTCTTTTGTGGCTGCATATTCTTCTGCTCAACATTTGAGTTAAGACATGTATTTCATGTTCAGTATGTTGCACGGTTACATGTGAACTGCAATCTGAATTCTGCTGTCTTGCTATTTTTCCATCCCACTTGTCCATATGACGAGAGTGTCTGAGTGGGGCCAACAGTTGTTTCATCTGCTAACAAACATTTGGCCATTCGAACACAGCCAGAAACACCCTGGATGATCTCTGTCTGAACAAAGCAGTCCTTGAAAACCTTGGGGAGCCCAGTTCTGATACACGGGGCTGCCAGGAGTCCATGGTGATCAGTGGCCATTAGCTTCTTCCTGCCACACCTGTGCATCTAGGTCAGTTGAGTGAGGATGTCCATGATGAAAGATGCACGCTGTATCATCTCCTGTCCTCCGCTTTTGATGGACATTTCTACTGTCTCTGCTTTTCCACTCTCAACTATGACCCTCTGGCCACCATAAAGTGCATTTCTTCTGGGGCTCTTCAGTGAGTTTTGTTCGAGGGGGTTTGGGGTTCTCTTGATGCAGTCTGGGTCTCCCGCCTCAGGAGGAGGCACTGAGAGCTTGGGGGACCCTCAGAGAGCATGTCTGAAGGTGCCTAGCAAAGTCCCCAGCCAGTGCCTCAGGGTGTTTCCCCTGGAACATGACGTCCAATCTTGTCCTCAGCTCCCGTTGAAGGTTGGTTGTCCTGGGCTGGGCACACCGTTCTGCTCAGTCCCAGGTGCAAGCCCCCCAGGAGCCAGCTCAAGCCCCCCATGTCGCAGGCCCATCAAACCTCTCACTTTGCATTCCCTAATTCCTTTAAGAAATCCCAACCCTGTCTCCTTGGATAGAGATAAAATAAATGTAATATCTATTGCAATTGCTTAAACACAAATTATAGTATTTTTTTATTAAATACTCTGTTGTCAAATGCTTGACATTCCTCATAATGGATAAAAAAAGGCAACTAAAACCAGTTATTTTCTGTTACCTTAGAGGCTTGCAACATAGTTCGTATTGTATTTACTTGTTATGTTCTGCTTGTCACATTTCATTATAAGCACGTGAATTATTTTCCCTATTAAATTAAAATGCAATCTCCCCTCCCACAACTATCCTGGAACTTTTATAAAGGGTGAAGGTCTGGGGAGAGGGAAGCTCCCAGATGCCACCTGGTGATCCGGGTGGCAGACCCTCCACCAAAGCATTGCCCTGCCCTGGCATTGGCCAGGCCAACACCAGTACTTAGGATGGGGTCAAATAAAACATCCCCTGTGACACCGTGTGGCTTGGAAGAGAGCCACTCTTACCACCACTCTGGCCTTATGCTTCCTTGGCAAAGTCTTCTCCTATGCACGCGCCTATCATCTTTGCAGCATTGCCATAAGCCAGGCAGATTGTGCCCATTTTACAGATCCTGAGGTGGTGAAATGAGGTCCTGGATGAAGGGGCTTTTAAGATGAGGAAAGGTTGAAGGTGAAGTCTGGAATCTCACCACTACCACCTCCATGAGCACCTCCACTCCCAACACCCCAGCACGATGGCCCCCACCATTTTCTTGACCACGGTGACACCCCCTCCACTTCAATCACTCATACCTCTACCTCTACTGCCCCCACCTCCACACCCACTACCTCTACTGCTGCCATCTCCACCCCCTCTAGCACTACTGCCCTCCCCACCCCCTCCCCCCCTCACTGTCACCATCTCCATGATCCTTCCACTACCACCACCACCTCCACCACCTCGATCTCCAACCTCTGTCCTGCTTCCACTGTCACTTCCCCCATCCCAATCACTACTGCTCTGGGCACCTCCACGGCTACCACCTCCACTCTCACTCCTACCACTGCTTCCACACGACCCCCTCCACCGCCACCTTCACTGTCTCTACCGATTGTGCACCTCTAGCTCCATGCTGCTATCACCACTCCTGCAGCCACCACCCATCCTGCTGCATAACCCCATAACCACAACAACCTCCCTACCTGGAGGCTACCTGTGTACCAGACACTCGGCTAACCATTTCATGGGCAATGTCTTATTTGATCCGCACAATAGTTCTTTGGGCTAGTGGTATTATTATTATTCTTCTGCAGACGAAGAAATTGATTGTTAGCTGATAAAGAGCGTGTCCATGTTTAAGAGTGGGGCTTCTAGCTGGATTTGCCTGATTCTGGAGCCCATTTCAGAGGCACTAAGAGATTAATTTTAAACTGCATGTGGTCAAAATCCTCTTTGGGAATTTGCTGGAAACTGTGACCCCTCTTTATGGGAACTTCATATTTCATATCCAAACAAAACCTTTGTACAATTTTAAGGGCTTCTGCATCCTATTGTAACTTATCAATAAACTCTACTCAGTCCCTGGGTTCCAGGTTAGGAACCTCTCATTGGAGTGGGGAATCATCCCCTCGTGTTGTATGCTCTGTCCAGATTAATGGTAAATTGCTAAAATGCTGTACTTCCCCTCCCCCGCTGACTCCCTTCTTTCTGGCAGCTGAGATACACCAGACTCAAGTTTGAAATGGATTTGGATGGAACTGTGGACATGGCGCTTCCTTACAGCATTGTGATAGGCTTCTTGTGTTTGGTTGTCGATATTTGTTAGCCTGTGTGGGGTTGGAAGGTCATGAACCTGAACCTCTCTCCTCAGATATGCCTGCTTTCTCAGCTCCTTGCCTCCCTCCCCTGCCATGGCATTTCTTGGGAAAGGGCACTGTTGAGCCACCTCTAAGCTTCAGAGTTTGTTTTGTTAAGAGCCCAGACATGTGCAGGCCCAGCATAAATTCAGAGAGGTTCCGTTTGCTCCGCTGTAAAAGGAGAAGAACACTAAGTATGGCTACATAAAGGAAAGGTCTCTGATTCCTTTCTAAGTAAGGACATCAGGCGTTTGCACTTCTCCTCTGCCAAGATACTTGGCCTATGGGTCCCTGAGCTGACCTGTTCTTGCGGTTTAATCTTACGGAGAACATCTCAGTGTTTCTACTATCTTGAATGTCTTTCAACACCAGCCACTCAGTCACTGGAGAGTTTTGTAGTAACACAGTGCCTCTCAGCTGAGACTCTTTTCCCTAAGACACTTGCTCACCGGAGCTGTGCTGATAACATGCCATGCAGGGAGAAAGCGAGCTGATAAGGCAGGCTGCGAGCACTTCAGCAGAGTATGCATCCCAAACACAACAGCCCCTTTTTACCCTGGAGGCAAAGCCAAGCAGTAGAAAATGTCTACAGGTTCCCACAGAGCATTTCTATAAAAACATACCTGGCAGTGATTTTCAGGGCAATGAGAAAGTTAAACAAGAAGAATGTGGAAGTCCTGCAACTGCCACTAAAGCTGAGGTGATGGACGCATCTTCCTAGTTGGATCACGGACATGAGGGCGGGCAGGCACCAAGAAGTCTTTGGAGTGGGCAGCGTTCAAGCTTGTTCGGTTGGTTATCTGCTTTCTTTGGGCTGTTTATCGCTTTCTTCACCTTTGAGTGACAATTCCATCTGCCAGAAGTGGCAGGATTGGTCATGGGAAGAGCGACTGAGGAAGAGAGGACGGTGGGAGGAGGACAGAGGTAGACAGAAGAACATGGAGAAGGTGAGAGATGGGGATGGAGGAAGAGAAGAAGAAGGACCCTCTTGGGTAGAGGGTTGGAAAGAAAAGGCATCGGTTCAAGTCCTTCTTGAAGACACCGAAGAGGTTGGGAACAAGAACACAGCAGACACTGCGCCCCACTCCCACCAGTGGAATGGGGTGCTCAGAACACTTCCTGAACCATTGGGACCCTAAGCCCCAGGCCCTGGAATTTCACATCTTCGTCTCTCCCTCATCATTACTCATCTCGGTCTCGGTTTTCAGCATTGCATTTCTCAAAGCCAGAATTCTTAAGAGTATTTTAGTCAAGCATCTTTGCCATCCATCTAGGTATCCCACACGCTTTTTCTGCTCAAATTCCACATCGATCTCCCATGCCCCATCCTTTAGTTCAGAATCACCTTGGCTCCCTCCCAGGCATTGACCGTTTGCTCCTTTTCTACCACAATGGAGATCTGTCCACCCCCACCCCCCACCCCCGCTCTTCTTCACATAGAAGAAGCCCCAGTTGACTGGAAAGGTTTTCCAGTCTGAGTACAGGGCTTCTCAGCACATCAAGATGTTGCTGCGCTGGAAAGGGCTCATCCTGTAGGTAGCCCCTGCTGTCCAAGGGCAGCACGGCATGTACCTGAAATGCTGTCTTGGTGTAGAAATGCTTCCTGGTGTAGATGAAGGCGGCTGAATGAATCAGTAAATCACGGGTTGGCTTGGACAGCGCTCAGATAGGTAAATGCATGTGTGTTATTCATTCAGCTAACCTTCCTAAAAAAGATAATACATTCAATATTTCACTGTGCTGACATTTATTTCAACTAAATTGATAATGGGTCAGGATTGCACAAAGCTTCGAGAGTGAATTACCTTTTAGCTATCCCTTCAAGTCTAGGGTTGCAGTCACCAACAAAATCAATGTCAAAGGATTCTTGTTGTCTCCGGCAATACCTACAGTGACTCCTAATGAAATCAACTGTTGAAACCTTTTAATCAGAGCACCTACCTGAAAGGAGGAAGCCATTCAGGAGGAGGTTGGGGCTCTGGGGATCTATTTTCCCTTCACTGGTCAATGCATGAATGATTCTTTAATTGTCGTAATGATATGCTTACCCCGGCTGGACCCAGACACTTGGGCAGCAGGAGACATGGACTCTCTGGGGCAGACGGTTGGCGTGACCTCAGCTGGTGTTGTCCAGATCCCTGAGCAGGCCTGCATCAAGGGTCTCCAGGTTAGTGGCCTGTTTTCCTCCCAGACATGTGATCAATCTCTATTGAAAGAAAGCCCTGCAACAATAAGGCCCTGTTCTATGTCTGAATTCCAGGGTCAAAGATGCAATAAAATAGGAGCTGGCTAAAAATGCAACCACTAATGGGCTACTCTTTCTCTCCAAGCTCTTACCTCCTCCCCGACACACAACCGTCTGAAACCATCGGTGCTGTTGTTAAGGGCTGTCGAGTGCGTCCCCACTCATACACAGCCACCTTGTGTACAAGAGAATGAAACGTCGCCCCGTCCTGAATCGTCCTCACCATTGCTGCTGGGCTGGAGTCCGTGGTTGTAGTTATTGTTTCAGTCCAGCTTATCCAGGGCCTTCCTTGTTTTCCCAGGATGCCGTTCGACAGGGATTGTTCTCTCCTGACATCGCGTCCAAAGTACATGAGACAAAGTCTCACCATTCTCGCTTCTAAGGCGTGTTCAGCCTGTTCTTCTTCCGAGGTGGAGTTGTTTGTTCTTTTGAAAGCGCGGGAGGCTCTCAAGATTCTTCACCAACACCATACTTCAAAGGCACCGCTTCTCCTCCAGTCCTCCTCGTTCATTGCCCCGCGCTCTCACCCACGGGAGGCGGTTGAATGTACTCTGGCTTGGGCCAGACACATCACAGTCCTCAAAGTGATCTATTTGGCCTTGAACCCTTTCGTTCTGTGCATCAGACTTGCCCAGCGCAATACGTTTGAGTTCTTGATTGCTGCTTCCAAGAGCGCTGATTGGGATCCAAGTAAAATACAATCCTTGACAACTTAAAAGTAGTTAGAACCTCACTTTACACATATCAGAATATTAAAAAGGTCACGGATGAGGAAAAGATCAACACTGATCTGGAAGCTGGCTCATGCTCTCCGGGGCACCTTTGTGATTTGCTTCTCCAGCTTCAATTTCACATTCTTTGGAGATCATCCGCTGATTGTCTTTGGAAATCCACTCTTCTCAGAGGTACAGTATCCAGGCCTAAACTAGTGTGCACAGCCAATCCCTTAACCAATTCTTCTTGCTACTAACTAGAGTGACAATCAGGTCAAGACCGGGTTCTTTCTTTTCAACAATCTGCAGGGTGAACACAGGAAAGCCTTTCTGAAATGCAACAGACAAGCGCATGGGACGTTGAGTCACGAAGCTAAGGAGGGATGGCGAGTATCATGGCCTCTACCTGAGCCTCTATGTCCCTCCACCTCTACCTGAGCCTCTATGTCCCTCCACCTCTACCTGAGCCTCTATGTCCCTCCACCTCTACCTGA
>NW_022106189.1:2926247-2949676 GCF_000313985.2 Echinops telfairi | reverse complement strand
GTCCCTCCACCTCTACCTGAGCCTCTATGTCCCTCCACCTCTACCTGAGCCTCTATGTCCCTCCACCTCTACCTGAGCCTCTATGTCCCTCCACCAAATGGACTCTTCGATTTGGGAGCCAAGAACTTCCCTATCCATTTTGGCCACTTAGGCTGGCGTTTACTGATTTTTTTATTTTCATTTTGGTCATAGACCAAAGGATTCTAATGGCTCCCCACCCCCATGAGGAATAAGCAGTGAACATTGGGAGATGGGGCTCCTGTCTATGTGGAAAAGGATGCTTGCTTCCAAGGAACAGTCTGGAAAAGAGCCCTAAAAGGACCAGCCATCAATCCCTGCTGGGCTGAAGTTTGGTAAGCCCTGGACTAGCAGCTGAAAGTCTGGTGAAAGTTTGAGTCCACCCAGACATGCCCTGGGAGGCAGGCCTGGTGATTTGCCTGCCTAGGCACTGAGCAGCAGCCTTCCTGTGCACACAGGCTCACCTGCACATGGTATCTCAAAGCTCAGTCTTCTCAGATGGACCATCACTACTGGCACAGAGAGAAACTTCTGTGAGGATCTCTTTGCTGAAGCCCAGTGTGCTCAGAACAGCTGAGGAGGAGCTCCCAGGAGCCATTCCCCGCTCATTCTTCCCCAGAGAGGGCCTTCTTGAGCAGATCCGGTCATATTCTGGATAACTGAATCAGGAGAGAGAGCAAATAAACTAATTGGAACCAGGCAAGACAGTATGCTGGAAGGAGCCAATCACATCTTAATTCTCCCCTTCTTGGGTCCGTGTAGATGTTGCCTCTATGTCTAAGCACTTGGGTCATGGTAACCCTTACCCCAGCCTATCTCTTTTGGGGACAACCCCAACAGGACCATTTAGGGCAGTGACGGTACCCACATGTCTTCCCAAGCTTTTCTGTCAGCTCCTGAAGCAGGAAGCTGGTGGGCACCCACCGCCCTTTGTCTACCACGGTGATGAATGATTGTTGACACGACTAAACAAAGGTATTATTAGGAGATTACATCTGAGAGGCTGGACTCGTGCAGAAAGAGGGCAACAAGAGCCCTGGGCCTTGCTCCACTCCCAATTACTCCACAAAAGCCTAAACCACCAGGTCAGGGATAAAAGTGAATAAATGTTTCTAAATTCTTATCTTAAACACACTTAAGCTTAAAGCTATTTAACTGGGGCTTTAAAAGCATGTGAGCTTCGTGGAGCCCCGCTACCTGTCTCATTCTCTTGCTCTTATTTTTGCTTTTATCCTTCTAGTCTTGAAGAAGCCTAATTAGAAGCTTGAACAGGGCTCTCTCTCCCTGCCCTTAAATCAGTAATTGGCTTCAGTGCAGAGACTGTCAGGAAATTAACACATCACAACATGACAGCTGTTAATTTTTTCTCCTTATTTGTCATATGAATCACCGCTGATTTGCCGGAGTGCATAACAAATTAGTGGGCTGTAATCAGCGGCCTCTCTTCTGTGAGCAGCACCTTCTCCATTTTTTTTATATCGCTTTTTTTTTCTCCCTCTCTCCCTCTCTCTCTTTCCTTCTCTCTCGCCCTGAAGTCCATTACTTCACTGCCTCAGCAGAGACCATGCCTGGGTGTGTCATTGTCAATAAATCAGAATAAGCAAATGCTAAAAGCGCAAGAAGCTTTTTAAACTTTGATGAAGGCTTTTAGTTACATTTTTTAACTTACACTCGTAACTGAAATCTTTTTTCTTTTTTTTAATCGTCCCTCCCGGTAGTGGGAGACTGCCAGGTTTCCAGGCATTTCCTCATCTGACGTGCCAGGGAAGGTGGGCCTCCAAGCGTCACTTGCTCGAGTTCTGGCTGATGGAGAAGGAGGTGGAGAGGTGTTAGGGAAGGCACTGGTGGGGTGGGGTTGGGGTGGGGCAGAAGGAGGCATCCGACGTCCAAATCAGGTCAGGCTATGGATATTCCCATAGTCTGGGGTTAAAGACTTGAGGTGGTGGAGGGGTGGGGCTGGAGATAAATGGGGAGTGAGAGGATAGGCCGGAGGAATTAGTTTCTTGGGACCCCTCTGCCCCCAACCCTTCTAACGTGACTCATAACCCTTTGAACAAAGGTATAAACCTCCGAATGCTTTTGTAGTGATAGCTGAGCCCACCAAGCTGAATCATGGGCTCTGGGACTTTCTTCCTCATTCAGCCAAGTGAAAATACTTTGGTGAGTCTTAGAGTGAGCATCGACAGGCTCCAGGAGGGAGGACAGAGAACATTAACAAGAGGTGGTCCCGCTGTCTGGGATTCCGTTTCTGACACTGAGGTTTGCCAAACAAGTCTGCATTCTGGGTCTAGCAAGGAGTTGGTAGGACCTTCAAGGTGGGGGCATGGCCTCTTAGAGTTTTCTCCAGCATCTTCTTTGGATTTGTAGACTGGTGTTGGATCTAAAGATGAGAGGCTTTCAGGGATGGAGTTCCCCTTTCCTTTTCCCTCTCATCTAGCCCTCTCTCTACTCACCCACCCACCTATCCATTTATCCATCCAACTACCTTCTCATCCATTTATTAATTCAGGATGCTTTGAATATAGAAGGAAGCCCTCAATCTCTGCAAATGGAATGTGACCCCAACACATGAACCCAAAATGAGGATGTGGGGTTGAGTATGGGGATGCCAATCTATCTTTAATAGGATACAAATTCTTAGAGAAAGAAACTCATTAGACCTAGCCTCCCTCCCCAGCCACCCCAGGATTCCACCTTGAATGGGATGTAGAGGAAGAGTGGAGGGGTCTTGCTCATTCATTTATCACCATCATCAAGTAGATTATTCTCTCTGCCATGCCACAGTCCCTCTCAGCCAATCATGTCCCCAAGGATTAATCTAATGACGTGCTTGTGCTGACTTCCAATTCAGCTGCTTAATAACTGGGTTGAGTTGTTTGTCAAGCATTTTTTTCAGGACCATGCTTCACTGGCCACTAGCTTAAGAACCACCAATGCAATAAATTGAGGCTCACATCCTTAGAAGGTATGTGCATGTTAGGGATAAAAAGCTCATTTTAAAGTATTTCTTTATATCTCCAAACCTTAATCATGGAGTCCATGCCATGCCAACTGTGTTTTCCCTTTCTTTAGAGGTGAAGATGCCCCATCCAAAGAGATACACCACATTCCTCTTTGTAAAAGACACTTAAACCTGCTGTCCAAATGCAGCCCCTACACTTGGGAGGGTCTTGAGATCGTGCTTATGTGAAAGTCAATGACACCGTTTGGAAATAACGTCATTGTCTTTTTGCTGGTGAGAATGTATATGCATCATGATGTGTAAATACAGTTCAATGTGCTACATTTATAAATAAACCTCTACTAAGAAAGTTTCTCTTCAGTGTTATTTTATAAGCTCAAAGAAGGTTTTTAAGCAAAATGCCAATTTTACAATTATTCACTCAAGTCCTAATTTAAGGGAAAAATGTATCCATTATATTATGTGGAGTGTGTTTTATTATAGAGACGTGGGTTGACAGTAATGAGGTACAAGCTTCATAGAACAGCAAAGATAGGGATTGTGAAACTTCTTTACAAACCAGGTTGCCAATAGGTATAAAGCACTAGGCTTATATGTAGGCTCCCAAAGGACTGGCATATGTTGGGCAACCAGAGACTTATGGGCGTTGGGATCTAAAGGCCCCAATTTCTGTGAGGATGATAGAGTCTGATTCCACAGGTGTATCCAACACTTTATGACAGCTAATGAACCAAAGATATCCTTTGCCTGCAAACCGGTTCACAGAACCAAGGGGTCTCTTTTGCTACTCATGCATACATCTAAGACTCACGCTGACTCCATTATGTCTCTGTTATTCTAGACCTTTGGTCAACTAGCTGTAGGCTCTCCTATCTCCATGTTGTCCTGCTTCTGTTATTCCCTGCCTTGGCCACATTCCTTGTTTTTCTTCCTCAAAAACTGTTAGGTGGAAGCCCAATTTGTATTTTTATTTCACATCTTCCTTGTTCTGGACTTGTGGTCTTGGGGATGCCCTTGGAAAAGAGAGACCCCTGTAGTCATCAGTGGTGGCAACTATCTCAGGATTGAGCATCGGTGTCTTTTTAGCTTCCTAAGACATTTCGAATACCGTTTCTCCCTCCGAACCTTTCAGATAGGCATTGTCTGGCCATGCTATCCTATCTCTTGTATTCCTTGGCCTTTATTCATATCCCAGGTACTTCCCTCATTTATTAAACACCAGTGAAATAGGTCACTGTTTGCCGCTACACTCCATACTTTTTGTTATTAGAGTGACTTAATCCTTGACATGCATGCTCTATTACCCATCATTGATTACCCAGATGACTGATCCATCTCTTACTCTCCAGAGACCTGTACCTCATTCTACTTTGGTCATTCATGCATGGCCAGTCTCAGGATTATACTCCCCAAGCCACTATAGATATGCATGCCTTAAATTTGGGTAATGTCTGCCCACATGTACATCTATGAGCTTGGACATCTAAGTGCCAGGGCATCAGCTCTTCTTCCAGAGGTTGACCCCACTTCTGCCCCACTGCTGCCTGCAGCCCAGAAGTCATCTAGTCTGCAGCAATGGCTACGCGGGCCCAAACCCTTAACCTTAATGTCTCTTAGTTCCCGTGACCCAGTGAGTCCAGTGACACCATTTCCCCCAGGGTCAGCCTATAGGGTGCCACTGGAGAGCTATGTGTTTCAGGCTTCTTAGGTTGATCTTAAGTGACCTCAGCCCTCTTGTCCCACACCATGTCTTCCTTGAGCAGGTTCTCATGGGACAGCGAGCCTTCCCTGCAGCTGACTTAGAAAAGAAGGCAGATACAGACCGCTGGATAGAAGCTAACAAAGTGCTCACCAGAGGCATCTACAGTGGGAGTCTTCTGGGCTACCAGCCTCCCAATGGGGCCAAGAGCCTTGCACCCTGTAGACATAGGTGTTCCTATAACATCCAAATATCATTACATCCTAACTAGGATGAACGTTTCATGGACATTCAGTGGTGAACACCTGTACCACTTTCTGAATTGTTAAATGTTAGAAGCTTCACCTTATATGGCCAACCCCTTGTCTTCCAGCTCTCAAATATTTTCTTATTGTAAACATCTCTGTACATTCTTCTGTTTTGCTGAGATTTCTGTCCACTGGGTGTCAATCCTGTCTTATTCTCTAGCAAAGTTTTCTTGGTTTGTTTCTTATCTGGTCTCCATTATTTCAGCCACTGTCATGTGAGTATCTTCCATGTTATAATTCATTTCATTGTCTGTACCCGACCTGGCAAAATTCCACTCCTGGGCCAATTGTGTTAGCTTGGGTAAACTGGGGAAGCAAATCCATGGAAACTCATGTGTATAAGAGAGAGCTTTATATAAAGGGCAAGTGTACATTAAGAAAGCATCCCAACCCAGTGCTGTCCAAGCCCCTAAGTCCAACATTAGCCCATATGTCCGACACCAATCTACAAAGTCCTCCTCAATCTCACAAAACACACGCAATGATCCCGACTGCAGGAGGAAAGCTGAATCAGTGAGTGTGTAAGCCTCCCAGTGCTGGCAGGGGTCTCCATGTGGCTGCTCCAGCACCCAGGGCTGCATCAGGGTAGGTTCATGTGGCCTCTCCTCAGGGATGTCTTTCAAGAAGTGAGCCTTGTCAGCTGAAGCAGGGAACTGGCTAAGGCAGCTGTACTCTGGTCCGACCATCTCTCGAAGAGACCCGAGAACTAGCAAGGCGAGGCTCATTGAGCCATTTATCTCTCCACCCTTCAGTTTATCACATATGTTTATAAGCTAGATTGGCACGATAAACCTTAACTATCCCAGTCAATCCATTTCCCCCTTTTGACTTCCACATAGGTCTGGCAAGAGAAAAACAAACCTTTTTTTTTTTTTTTTAAACAAATTGTAGGCAATGAAAATACAAGATCTTTAGGCTCAAACGAGACTTCTATACTGTTCAACACTCCTCCAAATTTCTCCACCTACATTTTATTCCAAAATAGTCAATTATTCAGACTGGATTTTTCAACATTTTCTAAGTTTTTCAATCTCCTACTTTCACATTCACCTTCATCCACTTCTTCTTTTCCCATTATGGTGGAACAGCCATTTCCTCCTGTCTTGGAGCTTACTCTTCCTACTGGTTTTCTGTGCCACCTTTCATTTTGCCCGATCCCTGAGACCATGGCTTCCTGGGTTCATTCATCCCTGTCCTAAAATTTCAACTACTCCTTCTGTCTTCTCTCTTGGTTCCCTTGTTTCAGCATTTAAATATACTTAAGTATCTTCCAACTCAATAAAATAATAATAATAATAATTTGCCTCAACCCCAGTTACCTTCCTGTCCCCCTCAGTCAGGTTTGAAAGAGTTGTCTACATTTGCTCTCCCTACTGCTACACTTTCCATTCACGGTTTGACTCATTGAAGTGTGGATTTTACTTCTTTCCATCTCATGGAGACTTCTCGCACCGATATTATCACTCACCCCACCTATTGCCATGGAGGCCATCCCTACCCATCGTGATGCTGTGGGACAAGGGAGACCCGCCGCATAGGGTTTCCAGGGGCAAATCTTTACAAGAGTGGACTCCCAACTTTTTATCATAGAGTGAGTTCAACTTGATAACTTTTCAATTAGCTGCTTGACTACTTGGCCCCCAGGGTTCCTTTCCTAGCATTGCCAGTCTGCTGAAACTCAAAGAAGGCTTTCAATTTTTAGCTAATCTGTGCTTTTGCAAGTATGGAGATGTAGCTACTTCTTGAAATTTTGATTGCCAACATACCACACTATCTTTTTCACTTCTTCTTCTTTTACTTACCTTTCTGGTGATCCTTTTATGAGCTCCTTTATAGACTTAGGTCCCATAAACTGTTTCTCCCTTAAATAAGTAGTTTCCTGGAATTTTATTATTTTCTACTTCACTTACTCATTGGGCAAGCTTGAGCGCTTCTTTGATTTCAGACTTACATTTTGAGTTCCGCATTTGACTCCCCAATTTATATTTTCTGAGTATCTAATCTTGGATACCTCAAAAGTGTCTCCATGCTTGGATTCTTCATCTAGAGATCAATGACTAGACGACATCCTGGATTCCTCTCAGCCACTCTCTAATCCATTACCAAACTCTTTGGATTCCCTCATCTGTCCACTCTCCCCATTGCCACTGCCACTTCCTCAAGCCCTGCTCCTTTGACCCCCTTTCTCTTCCCTGATCAATACAACACTTCTGTCTTGCCAGCCTCTAATACATTCCCAATGTTGTCCACACTGCAGTCAGAATCATCTTTCTCAACACTAACCTGACTCTGCAAGTCATGTGCTCAACAACACTACACACCTTCATGATGGAAATCGCCTACCTGTTGAAAGTCATCATCTATCATCCTTCGTTATACTCTGGACACACTGAGCTCATTCAGCTCCTTGAAAGTGCTCATTTTTCTCTGTCTCCGGGCTTTTATCCATGTTTCCGCTCCCTTGGATACATTTGTCTACCTACCTAGTCCCAGGTTTCATCGCTTCTTCTGTGCAGTCTTTTTGAACATCTGACCTTGTCTCCCAACCCCGGACCCCAGAGACTGAGGCATGGAGCAGATGGGGTTACATGTCCTGCTCATGTGTGTATTGCCACCCAGGTCTGCCAATAAGCCATGTCAGGGGGAGCTGTGTCAGCACAGAGACCAGAGTGAAGTTTCCTATTTTCTCACCCCAAAGCCAGTTTATCTCTTGGTCTCTGTTGTTTAGAACAGAATTTAGTACCCAACCTCTTTTTCAGTTTTCATAAAATTTTGTAAAATAGCTAGAAATGTCTCTACACCCTCCGCTGCCCAATAAAAACCTGTAAGTGCCTGGGTTGTCCTCTCCCCCCTATCTATATGAAGCTCTCTAACTGGTGATGTCAATTTCTAAGCAGATGTTTGGTCCTGTTTAGACACAGCCGGGCTGTGCCCCAATGTCCCCACCCTTCACACATTTTGGAACCCAACCCTGGTATCCTGGAAAAACCTGCTGTTAGGATTCCTTTCAGTTCAACTCCTATGGAAACCTTACCATCCACAAAGGGAAGCACTAAGAAATTATTTCCAGACTGGAGCAAAGTGAACTCAGGCTGAATGGAAGAGAAACAAAGCGAGCCATTGGGCAACATCAAAAGTTAGTCTGTGCTGTTACAGAAAAAAAAGTACATAAAAACCAAACAAGACAAGAATGCTCACTAACTGGGTTGACCAGACCACCATTTGGCTAGATTCACCATATCACCTGGAGGTTCCTTCCACCCTAGCCTTGCAGTTTCCAGTTCTCCCCAGAGACAAACAGGGCACAAGGGAGTAAAAAGAGACCAACCCAGATCTGGTTGAACCCTCCCCAGTTGCTCCAAGAGAGGCTTCAGCAGCAACCCCTCTGAGAGCTCAGAAGTGGAGGCGTTCTCTTCCTGGGCCCCTCTTAGCTCCTCCTTCGATGGAACGGAGCGCTTCTCCTTGAGACCATTGATCCCAGTGAGTCTCAGATGGGGGAGTCGGAGCAGATCATAGGGGAAAGGCAACCTTCTTTGAAGATGTGTATCCGGGATCTATTATCCTTTAATAATTAAGCCACGATTGTTTTCCTATTGCACTTTGAGAAAGTAAAATGCACTGAAAGCATCTGGGCTGATCGGCGAGCAAGGAAGATGGAGGCTATCTTAGCTCTCACAGTAATTCGTGGGGTTGGTGAAGGAGAAGCAAGAGAATTTCACTTTACTTATCTGTTTACTGTTCTCTCTGTTTCAAGTGACCAAAATGTAAGTTGAAGAACTTGAATGTTTTTATTTATTTTATATTTTTATTTTTGAACTTGAGTATTTTGATATTTAGGTGGATGGATGGAGGGATGGGTGAGTGCGCTGACGCTCCGTGGTATAGGGACCACGGTTCAGGCTATTTTGTTCAGCCTGTGTACACATGACAGAGAGTTGACGAACACTAAATTTTTATTGTTTAATGCTTATTGAAACAGAAGATAAGTTTTAAAAAAAGAGAGAGAGAGGTTTTCTAGACCAAGGCTCATATTTCTCGATAGGAAAGTGATTTGCCTACAATCTCTGAGCAGGATCAGCTGCATGGCTCTGTCCAAACTGAGGGCCGTGGCCTTTAGGTAAAGAACTAACTAACAGCTCTCACTGCTATCTGCCTCCGATGTGAGACAGTCTGCACCCATGGTGGACATTGTTCTGAAATTTGAGACTTGAGATCAAACAAAGCCAATGCCTCCCAATAGGAAAGAAGAGACCATTTTTTTAAACACTCCTGTGGTATTTACATAATCTGTTTTCAATTTGAATATTAAGAGTGAATGGGGTGGAGTTTAGCCTGTCAATCAGGTCGCAGCTTGAAAACCTCATTTGGAGCTGCTAAGGAGATCAATAGGACACAGGTTCACTTCCTGGAGAAATCCTGTCGAGAAGACACATGGAGCTACATTAGAACCCTGGTGCTGAAAGAGCCACATGGAGACCCCTGCCAGAGCTGAGATGCTTCCACTGCCACTGGGTCCACAAGACTTAACACCCATTGGCCTGTGATCTTCCTGCATTCAGCATCATTGTGTGTATTGCGTGAGTCTAAAGAGTAATTTTATAGATGGGTATCAGACATATGGTCTAATATCAGACTTATGAACTTTGATCTGGTCTAGGCTGGGATGTTTTCCTAATATTCAATTGCTCTCGTATATAAAGTTCTGTCTTATACACATAGGAGTGTCTACGAATTTGTTCCTCTAGTCAACCTGGACTAACAGAACCCAAACCATTTTTGCTCCCTGTGCTCTCATCAGCTACCACCCAGCAATCCACCACATTGGTCTCGGAAGTGTTCCTGGATTGTGGACAAACAAAGCCAGGAAAGGTGAATTGCTAAGGGTTGCGATTGAAGCACAGCTTGTGCTGCTACCTTGCCCCGGGAGGCTGGGTGAGCTGACCTGGGTTTTTAGCATTTTCTGGTGCCAATGAAAGAGCCCTGGTGGCATAGTGTCTATGCATTGGGCTGCTAACCATGAAGTCAACCGTTTGAAACTACCCACCACTCTGTGGGAAAAAGAGGCACCATAAAGAGATATAGTCTCAGAAGCCCAGAGGCAGTTCTCCCCCATCTTCTAGGATCACTATGAGTCAGCATCAACTCGATGCCAGTGTGTTTGGTTTGGGTGCCAAGGAGGCTTTTAAGAACTTTGAAAAATGGGTGGACTTCAGGAAAAGTCACCTTCTTGCTTTAAGGTCTACTGGGTCCAATGTGACCTCTTCCAGGTCCTGTGCTCTCTGGGGTTGGGAGACATATGCTCTCCCTGACAACCCACTTCCACTGACCCTCTGTCTACTTCTCAGTGCTATCCTTTCCCAGACCCATCTGTCTCTGTGAAGGATGCTTCAATCACGGACAAGGCTTTTGTTCTTTGAAAACGTCTTTGTCAGGAAATGTGCATGAAACAAGTCAACAAGAGGAAAAAGCATCTCATAGAGATAGTGCATAGAGTCTCTTTGCATCATTCAGAACAGAGAAACAGCAGGAAAGCAAACAGATGCTCTTTAAGGCCTCCGGAACTGCAGGGGAAAAGACAGTAAAGATGAGGTTAAAGCCTTACGGGTGCCATTCTTCCTATACCTGGGCCTCTGGGACATGAGGCCACTGGATTCAGTGGAGCTAAGACCCCTCTCTCTTTATAGTGGCATCTGGTTCTCCTCCTTTATGGGTCAGATCACAAGTTCTAGATTAGATTTACAAAACTAACACATCAGATATGGACACGCTGAATTAACATGCTTATAAATCTTTGCTTATGATTCTGCCTGTCTGATCAAAGTAAAAGCGATGTAATCAACCACTGGCTTGATCCCTGAGGCTCAGCCTTGTTCGTGGAACCTAAAGCTTCAGACATAGAAACAAAGCAGAAAGAGTAGAGCTTGCCTCAAGAAAGGCCTCAGGATGCCAGTGGGGAATGAGGCTGGGGAGGCAGAAGGAGTCTGTGATGTCTGTCCTCCGCATGTGCCCCAACTCATAGCCTCACTGCCACTCCCCATCTTCTCTTCTCCTTACCAATCATTTGTGCAATGCAGAGGTTGGGCTTCTTGGGAAGTGATCCTCTTTGGAAGATCAGAAGGCAAGAGTCTATTAAAGGGTGCTCTTGGCATTCACATCAGTGAGAAGGAGGGTCAAAGAAGAAAGCAGGTTTGGCAGAGGAGAAAAATTAATCTGCAATGCAGTGTCAGTGGAACTCCTTAGTCAAACTCAGAGAGTTCTGAAGATAGGATGGTCCTTCAGAATAGCTTTGCTCTGGAAAGAGTGTTCCAGGCCTTTTCTGAAGCATCCCAATCAGGCATTAGATGCAGTTGCCTTGGAAGGCAGTGATTCTTGAGCAGAGGCGGTCCAGGTAGAGTTGACAGCTAAGAGTTTCCCAACAGAAACTCTCTCAGCAGCAGGAAGAACCAGGTCTCCACTCCTGGAGGGAGGTTAGCACACAGGTCCACCACGTGGAGGTTGACCTTGAAGGTGAGCAGACTGGTATCAGCTAGAGGGTCAGGAGAAATGGTGGGACTGATGGGAAGAAGTGGTAGGGATACAAATGGAAAGTACCCCCATTACTTCTTTGTCCAGCTCCTGTTACTCCCAATGTCCTCCTTGTGCCTGACCTAGCAGCTAAGGAAGTCAAGTATTAGTTGAAAACCACTTCTATTCAAATGATCCGTATTCCACACAGACCAGCCGAAGTGGACGGTCTTCCATCCTCCTTATTCAGAAGAGGAGCTGAGGTTTGGGGAGGCAAAGGAAACGGTTTGGGTCACATCAAGTGTGGATGCAGGAGTTGAGCTCCGTCATTCTCCAGTCCTAGGAGGCTCTTCCTCTTCACCCAGCATAGCACGTGCAGACAACGCTGGTGATCTCTTTACATGCTCACGGCACTTGATGTGTGTTTATTGAATTTGTATTGAATACGGAGACCTGTTCTCAGGCTACAGGGAGACAAGAGAAAGGCCTAGGGCTATCGCTCTTGGTCCAGGAGACAAGAAACACGGGCAGCAATCAGTCTAAGAGAATTGCCAGGCAGGACATAAGAAAGCACCCATATGAATATATTAATGGCCTGAAAGACATTTCTGAGCAATTAAGGGGTGGGCCAGAAGGTGATGCTTAGAAACGGGTTTTCTGTCTTGAGAGTAGAGCAAGAGTCTCATGAAAAATATTCAGAAGCCAGAGGTCTCAGCTTGGGCAAGTCATCCAAACACCTCAGCACTTCACCTCCCAGGAGGCGTTCAGTGGTCAAGGAATTCACATTGGAGGAGGACAAGTTTTTTTCCTCCTAAAGATTCATGGGTAGGGAAGCTGCTTTGCCTGGAACAAGGTCACTTCTTTCAGGGTCCAAAAAAAATGATCAAATTGGACTGAAAACAACGTCTTGATGCTCATGTCAGAGGTGGAAGGGTTTAGTCCATATGAAAGGACCCGTTCCAGGCAGGCCACGACTGTGCATGAAGACATTGCACACATGAAAGAAAGACTCCACAGACAGGGTGTTCAGAGAGCAAACACCACAGTGGCTGTTGCCTCAGGAGGAGCCAAAGGCCCCAAGATCAGAATCAATGGCAGCAAAAGATTTCAGTGACTTCTCTGGAATTTTGGGGCCATTTCATGGAGGAAGGGAATTTTGGTGTGAATCACAGTCAAGTAAATGCCTCCCCAGGATTCTGTGGAGTTGGGTAGTGTGTGGATGCTCATGGGCATGGGACAGGTAAGTTGAGCAGCAGCCAAGGCATCATGCCAAAGCCTGACCTTGCATTCTGTGAAGTTCCCAACAGCTGCATTTCTCATTGTTCCCTCCAATCCTTTTGGCTAAGACCAGGACAACTGCAAGTTTCGGCTGCCAGCATCAGCAATCAGACTCCATGGCTGGATTAGCTTTGTTGGGTGGGAAGACATTTCTAGCCAGATGTGCACTGGAACAAGGAGCCTGAGATTACTGGGTCACCAGTGAATGTTGCTCATTCCCTGGGCTTTCCTGGACCAGCACATTTCCTCTGTAGTCGTCACTAATGCTAGTAACAGATAGGTCTGAGAATAGGCAAGAATATGTGATTCATTTCACTTACTGTAACTCAAAGCCTGATAGACATCACCTGTGTCACTCCCATTGAGGAAGCCTTGAAAAGATAGTGGGTAATTTGCTGCCCACCCTTCTCCATTCCATGAGGTCCAGCAACATTCCAGACAATGGATTATCTGTCAGCCTGATGCATGATGCAGAGTAGAGACCCACATTGACTAAAGAGGTACAGGTAGCCTTCTGGAGAAATTTCTTTGAGTCCCTGAGATTGTTTGAGTTGTTTGTTCCGGCAGTACAACCTCTCCTCTCCTGACCGATACACCCCATCTCTGCTTAAACCTCCTTACTATCTTTCCTCACTGATATAACACAACTCCAAACCCTCAGCCATGATCTATGAGGCTCTGCATTAGCCGGCCATTGCCTCCCTCTCCAACCTCCTCTCTTACTGATCTTGCCTTGCTCCTGTTGCTCCAACTACCATGTCATCTTTGCAAAGTGTGCCATGCTCACTTCTTCCTGTTACCTCTACCTGGAATCATCTCCTCCTTTAAAATCTGTGAACACTGGCTCCTTTTAGTCCTGCAGATCCACTTAGATACTGCCTCCTTAAAGGGAAGGCCCCTGACTATTTCATCTAAAATTGCCAAGTTACTATCATATAGTGTACTCTTCTCCCTTCTCTTCCAAGAGGCAGTACTTTTTCAAATTCCTTGGTCAGTTGCTGTCTGTTTCCTCCTCGAGCATATGAAGCAGGATGGGTACAACACCTGTAATGGGGCCTGAAACACAGGAGTTCAGCAAACATTTGATAAGTGACTAAAGGAATATGCAAAGCAGGGAAATTCATGCCTCTTGGATAAAACCCCAAAGAGAAGCTAATGAATGGCATTCATTTTTACGAACAGAAAACAACTTCTCCCAGAGATCCAGGCATGCGATCCCTACCTAGCCCCTGGCAGGGAGACTCAGCTTCCATTTGGAACACTGGCTATGTTCTCCCAGACTAAGGCACTGGATTCACTGTGATAAACGACCCACACTCCTTATTGCATTTAATGGCAGACCATCATCCAAGTGGAAATGCAGCCAGGTGGCTCAGGGGACCCCCTTGACTATGACTTCCAGATAGACTACAAAACCTGGACAAGCTAGTGCTAGTCCAGAGACATTAACTCATAATCCCCAGGAAAGGTGCGCTACCTGATGAGAACTCCCTCAACAAACACTAATGGCCACGGTTAATCCTCATCCCAGTGAAAAGCTCTTGCCATGCGTCTGGAGAAGCTTCATCAATGTCAGCATGAGGGTCCGATGTGGAGGAAAACAATTGCCTTGGAGAACGTCGGCCCAGCAGCCGTTGAGGGTTATGGATTAGGTGGGTCCTTTGCTCGAGTTGTCGTCCAGCAGCTGGGAGCCAGCACAGCCCCGTGCAGCGGGCAGCTGAGCTTGCCTGCTGGCTCTCAGAGTCCAAAATAAGGCAGTTGTCACTGAGCTTGCAACTTTGGCCTGGTGCCACTGGTCTCAGTAGAAGTATGTGAGGCTGCATCCCTACGCTTAAATGCAAGAGGCTGGAATGCTCGTGATTTCACATTGCATAGGGAGTCCAAGATCCTGATAGCGTCAAAGGAATGACCTAGCCCGCCTAGCCTGAGCACTTCTAACCACCCCTCACCCCAACTTCCTCTGCAGCTGTTTGTCTGATGCCCTCTTTCTTCCTCAGAACAAAGCCTCTGCTAAGAACACCCTCCAGCTCTCCGGACTTGGAGGAGAGCTGGGCTGGGGTGTCCCTGGCAGGCTCAGACATTTGCCATCTCCCTTTCTGTACCGACTGCTAAACTCTTCCCCTCTGCCGCTTCTGGACACTCCTCAAACAGCAGCCCAAGGACAAATGTCCACTTGTGGTTAAAAAAAGAAAATTAAATAAAGGCTAAGGAGTACATTTTCTGTAATGCTAAATGTATTCATTTTAAAAGTCGGTTTATTATTTTTTGGTGTGCTGTTGAGGTCGTGTTTAAACAAAATGGAAATGGTAGCTACCTGACGATCTTCGTGGACGCACCTAACCAAAGCGTTGCAGTGGTTGATGACCCAAAGAAAAGACCAAATCGGCCTCATGTCTGATAGAATCTATACCCCACACATATGGGCTCTTTTTCCTCCACCTCTTTTGATGCCATCTCTTCTCTCCCTGCCATTGTGACCTGTGATTCAGGGACCTGTCACCTCAGACTAGAACTTTAACATAGCCTCCAGTCTTCCCATGGGCCAGTGTGTCTCCCTGTCCCATGCCACTCCACCACCCACTGGGTTGGCTTTAGGAGCCAGGAACTGTGGGCCTCAATGCCATGCCCACTGAGGAGACTCCAGCACACAGCGGTGCAGTTTTCATTTGTGTCCGTGGTTAACATTTACATCCACCAGAATTGGGAGCCCCGAGTTTACAGCAGTGGTTCTCAACCTTCCGAATGCCGCCACCCTTTAATACAGTTCTTCATGTTGTGTTGACCCCCAACCATCAAATTATTTTCGTGGCTACTTCATAATTGTAATTTTGCTACTGTTATGAATCATAATGTAAATATCTGATATGCAGGATGTTTTAATTGTTATAAATTGAGCATAATTAAAGCATAGTGATGAATCACAAAGACCATGTAATTATATGTTGTGAAATAGTTATTTCTAATTACAAATAAATGAGACTTTGTCTTGAAACTTGGTGTAGCATGGGTAACAGTCTTCATGCCGGGTACTTGTATGTGGGCGTATCTGCATGTGGGCGGACCCACCTGGAGGCGGATAGGGGAGCGGTGTCTCGGTTCCTAAGACCATTGGAAATATGTTATCTGATGGTCTTAGGCAACCCCTGAGAAAGGGTCATTCGACCCCCCAAGGGGTCATGACCCACAGGTTGAGAACGGCTGATGTACTGTCTTGCCTGTTAAAACATATCTGCTGATGTTTTTACATATAGACTGGAAGGAATGAAATGCAGGAATGGAAACAGACACTTGGACACCCATGTCCCTTCTTCATGATAGTCGAAACATGGAGACAACCTCAGGGCCCACTCATGGGTGGATGCACAAAACCTGGCACCGAGACACCATGGAATACTGCGCAGCCATGAAGAGAAATTAAGTTTTGGTTTCATTTGAACCTTGAAAATGTTATTCTCAGTGAAATAAACCAGTCATACAATGATAGATATGTAATCCCACTTACAAAGAATAGGGAAGTGTGTGGAGGACCAAGTTTGTTAGTGGTTCCTAAGGATGCAAGGGAGGTGTGAAGGGGAATCACAGGTCCCAAGGCACCGGGTCCTGCCCATGGCAACGGGAGAAGCCAGAGAAGGACAGTGAGGACAGAACCAGCATTCCTGAGCCATCAGGTTGAAATTGTGGAATTGGCAAATGTTTTGTTTTTTATAGTTAACCACCATAAAAAGCATTTGAAAAGCACCTGGTATTGGAAAGTCTCCCCCTTTATTTAGATGCCCGACCCGCCATCGAACTTGCTTCACCACCAGCTTGGCCAAGACCTACCACTGATGCTGTCTTCCACCAGAGCCTCTTCATGCCCTTGGGTGACCTACTATCACCTGTAGAAATTGGTGCTGGCAGCCTCCACTCCCTCAAGGGCTCTCTAAGCTCCCAGATTTTGCTCAGAATATAAGGAAAGCTAAAACATTAGGAGGCCACAGCGGAGACCCCATTCGAGTCTGGAGAATCACGTGAGTTCTATGCCTTGGTTTCTCTTTCTGTGCAATGGGGTATATCATCTTTGTCTGGGGAGTATGATGAAACAAAATGAAGAAGTACCATTTTCTCCCTGATGTGTTGAGCTCCTTAGAGAGCAGGTAACATAAAAATTCAAGGTGTTATTATTAGAGAGTAAAATTTTGTTCTATGCTAATTAAATTCACACCTTACCGCGCTCCACAGAGGGAGAAGGTAGCATGACAGTCTGACATGCTACCGAGGAGGAAGAGTTCTGCACGCAAGTAGAGAGACAGGCTGCCTTCTCGCCACCAGGCCCAGCCGTGACGTGTGTATAAATCTGCCTCCCATCCCTACCTCCCAGGAAGCCCGGACTCCGACGTTTGCCAGAGGCTGATGGAGCTCCGGCTTGCACTGAGCATTGACTGTTCTCAGCGCGTGTTAAGAAGTTGTCAAGTTGAGGTCAGCCAGGTGAAGATTTAGTAAGGCAGCCAACAAAGTTTCATCGCCACTGGGTTGCCACCTCTTACAGAAACGCCTGCAGGACACGTGCGGGGGGGTGGGGGTGGTGGATATTTCTTTTGCGATGGCTTTAGTGCTCCTAGGGGGTTGAGGACATTAAGTCTTCTCCCCCCACCAGTAGCCTGCTGACAGGGCTGGCTCCAAGGACTTGTTAGGGGCCACCGAGGGGCAGTGGGCGCCCGCTCTATTGATCTGATGGCCCTATTGTTAGGGGCAACTGAGGGAGAAAACACCATTCCCCCTTCTTTTCCCAGGAGCAAAGAAGAGACTATCCAAGGGAGGTAATGGGGCTGTCACTGAGGAGAGAGAAGTGGAAATTCACGGGTCTCTTGTGAGGCACAGACAGCTGTGTTACTGCACCCTACGCCAACAGTTTTTAAAACAAAGTCATAAAGCAAACTACTGTAGCTAAGAAAGGTGGAGACTGTACAGGGCTCCCTTCTACTCTGCAGATTTCTGAAAAGCAAGAAGAAAAACCTTACAAAGCCAAGGCAGGGTGGCCATGACTGGCGGAAGGAGGCAGGCACTGGGCTTGGGCTGGGCGTGGGGAGCAGGGACACCCCATAACCTGGAGCTCTACCTCTTCTCCTTTAAGAGAAAAGAGACTTGGTTACACTAGGGGACAGTGAAGAAAAGCCACGTTTGAGAGGAGGCGCAGAGACACGTGGCTGACCGGGACAGGAAAGGTACCGAGCCCCGTTGTCTCTGTGAGCACAAACCCGGGAGAGGTTCGTGCTGGTGCAGGAGCACACATCTTGCCAAGCACCTGAGCCCACACTCAATCTCACCACCATAGACCCAATCAATTGCTAAAGCCCCAGCAGGAATCACCCTCCCATTTCTCTGACCTAGAAATGGAATCTGGGAACGATTTCTCAGTTGGCCAATGTCATACCACCTAAGTTCAGTGCTTCCACTTTAAAACCTTCTCTCTGCCTCTGCCTCTTCTCCATCAATCTGTCTACATTATCTGTCTGCCCATCTCCTGGGGGATGGTGTCATAGCACCAACCTTGCATGCCAATCTTTTAGATACCCATGTGTCAGATGTTGGTTTATATTGAAGAGAAGCAAGTTCCTACTAAGAGCCTGTCGACGATTTATTGGCAAGTTGTTTTGTAGAATCAGCTGGGAAGACTTCAGCAAATGGCTAAGCTGTCCCCTGATGCGTTTTCTCCCTCCTTGTTCCTTCCATTGGGGTAAAGCTTAAAACCCAAACCCAAACTCACTGCCATTGTGCCTATACTTACTCAGAGCGAGCCTATAAACAGAGTAGAACTGTCACCGTGAGTCTCGGAGATACAACTCTTTTGGGGAGTAGAAAGCCCCCAAGTTTCAATCCACTCTCTCATGAGTGTAAGAATCTTTTTGGGAAGAGACACTCCAGACTCTGAGTATTAGACAGAGAATGCAGCCTGCCTGTCAGGTGCTAGGAAGGATACTGGCCACTCTTTTGGGCCATGAAACCCCACCCTATGTCCCGGCCCCAGCTCATCGGGTTGGGAAGAACACCCAGTCCAATCTGTGGATTGGCCAGTGACTTCAAACCTCATTCCCAAACAGGAAAGGAGAACACATCCTTACAGGAATTGGAATCAAAACATTATAAGGCAGGGGACAAGGATGATCGGTTAGCAGGCTGGCTTCAGGTAACTAATCTAGTTAGCACTGAACCACAGGGACAAGCCAACAAGCTGTTCAAGCTGAAAATGTAAAGAACGGAAACTTTGAAAAGGCCACCAATAGGACACAGGGCAGTTAGGAGCAGAGAAGTACTGTGTGCCCAGTTGATACTGGGGGTGAACCCCCAGTTTCTCAGGTGGTCTGGACCCCACCTCAAGCTGGCATGAGCAGGGGCAGGGCCACTGTCCACCACTCCACAACCTATGTGCATAGCATGGCCACATCCACTGGTGGTGGTACTTATAGATTCTGCTTAAGTCTGGGTGCTGGGTGTCATATTGGGGGCTGTGTATGAGTCCCAGCTCTGCTTCTGACTGGGTGGCTTTTGCTGAGACCCATCCTTTTCCCAACTTTCATGATCCCCATTTATGAAATGGAATAATAATATCAATCCACCTACCTCAGAGTTGTCAGGAAGAAATGAGATTATCTGCGACATGACCAAGGAGTGGCTTCAGCAGTTCAAGCACGAAATGATTGGAGTCAGTCCCTGGGACCAGAGTGGATACAGCTCATCGTAGACCAGGGTTTTCTGGCATCAGCACAAGTGCTAGGCAGCCAGACGTCTGTTGCTCAGCAGGGGAACCCTTCTCCCCACTGCTATGTTTGTAAGGGCTCACAGCTGTCTCTTCTCTGGAGAATTGTCTTTCGCTGATGAAGCTACCTGGGTATGCCCCAACTTCCTCTCACCAGCATAGCCTACAGCCAATAAATGGCTGATACGGAAGTTTAAGATTCAGAATCCTCTCTCTTTGGGTCAGAACAACACTAGACTTTGCCTGAGACCATATTTGCTGAGCTCCGTCCCCTGCCCTCTCCTGCTTGTTGACGTCAATGAGGAATATTCCTACAGGGACCCCTTCCACAGTAATCCCTGCAATCATTTACAGGAGCATTGGGTGGGGAAGGAGGAATGTGAACATACCATTGAACCCTCAAACTATGAATGCCCTGCTCACACCTTAGCCACTAAATCAAGTGTCTTAGTCTCTCAGAGTTTCTGCAACAAAGCACTACAAATTTGATGGTTTAGATTAGAAGAACATTTTTTGCTCCGTAGATAGTTCTGCAGGGCAGGAGTTTGAATTCAGGTCATTGGCAAGACCGTGCTTTTCGCCCACTCTTGGAGAAAAGCTGCCGTGTCTTTTCCCGATTACAGGAGCCCTGGTTGTTTCTCAGTACTCTTCTTAAGTAGAAGCACCTTCACACGACTGTCATCTCTCCATGTCTCTGTGAATCTTCTCTTTTTATAAAGACACCACTCAGCGAATTAGAGGCGAGCTTATTCCAGTATGACCTGATGCTAAGGTATGGAATGGCATCTTCAAAGACACTATTTCTAAGCAAGGTCGTGTTCACAGGTCCCCAGAGCTAAGAGTTCACCATACATTTGTAGGGGACGCAATTCAATATAGAACACTGGGGATAGGGGACTTGGGCAATAGACTCTGAGCCCTAGATTGCACGCAGGAGGGTTATTAAGGAGTGCCATGAACTAACAGGAAATGGAATGAGCAGAGCAAGACTGGGCAGAGGGAGCTGTTGACTGCGGTGCAGCTCCAGCAAAAGCTCAGCCAATCTCGCCGCGTGCTCTGGAGCTGGAATGGACCTTCAGAATCCCGCGAGATCTGGGGCTGGAGTGGACCTTCAGAGTCCCGCGAGCTCTGGAGCTGGCATGGACCTTCAGAGTCCCGCGAGATCTGGGGCTGGCATGGACCTTCAGAGTCCCGCGAGCTCTGGGGCTGGCATGGACCTTCAGAGTCCCGCGAGCTCTGGGGCTGGCATGGACCTTCAGAATCGTCCTCCCTTTGTCACCCTGCACTAATGGATGCGGGTTGCTCTGGAGACACATCCACCTGGGTGGCTCCCCAGAGCCAAGTGTTGCCAACAATAAGACGATTCAAGTTTTTGTTTTCTTTTTGTTTTAACTTTTGAGTGTGAATTGGGTGAAGGTTTATAGAGGAAATCATCCGTTTTACCTTTTACAATTCATACACATTTTGTTTCACCAGAATTGAAGGAAGTCCCTTCGATGTAACATGACTTCTCCTACTTTTCCTGTGTTTGCGGTTTCCATTCCTCATTTCCTAACCCTTCGGATCTTTGTACGTGGGTGACTGCTGCTGCTCTTTTGATCTCAAAGGGTTCGTTATCCTAATGCATGTTGGCCTCACTACTGTCACTACTTCTCTTGTAGACTTGTCAATTGTTTGACTGAAAATTGAGTCATGGGAGCAAGTTTAGTTCGAGACCTGCAGATTATGACAAGGGCCATCATCTTGGTGGTTGGTTCCACCTGATGTATCCAATCACTAAGCCTGGTCTTTTTAAAAGTAATTTTAAGTTCTGTTCCGCATGGTTTCTCCCACTCTATTTAGAACCTTCTAATGTGGTCCCTTTGGAACAGTTTGGAGTGGCAATGGGCACCATCTAGTTCTTTGGGTCTCAGAGGCATAGACACTGATTATTTACATGGTCCATTAGTTCTTTGGACTTTTTTTTTTGCCCACAGGCCTTCAATTTTCATCATTTTAAAATCCCGATTGGGAGAGATCAATAGTTGCATCTTCAACAACGAACTGCTCGTGTGGTTTTAAGACTAGCTGCTAATCACTAAAATAGGCTGCAGACCTTTGCCTTTGCGGACTACCATATTATGCCCATGAGGAGTCAGAGTTCTTACCATCAACATTGCCAGGGCCCTGCTCTGTGCATGCCCCCATGCAGGAGGATCAGGTTTGGCATCTGCTCTTGAGATATCACTCCTGTGGGAAGGAATGGGCTGGGAAAGGCAAGGCCAGTCCTTTGGTCACATCTATTCTAATTCTGCAGGAGGATCCAGGCCATTCTGCCCACTCTCACTTCCAGCTCTGAAGAGATTCTAGTGTTTTTCTCATTTTCTACATGCAGGAGCTTTTCTTACACCCCTTCATGTAAGATTTCCTGAAATAGTGCGGGAAGGGGGGAAAAAAGAAGAAGCATAATTGCAATGTATATTACGAACACTTAATTAGCCCTGGATTACTTATTAAGTGAAGATTATCCCTATTATGTCTGTTGCAGATGAACTGAATGACTACACACTGTCTACGGTTTATGGGCCTAAAGATCCCCACAGAGTATCACAAATTTCTATTATGTCCCCAGCCCTGAGCTTCGTGTTTGGAGTTTGAGCAGAGGTGAATTATCCCCTTCACAAGGCAGCTGCTTCCCTATTGACTTGGCAACAAAGCAGGGGCTGATCAGCCTTACCTGTTAGGCTCAGAGAACTCATTAACAGACATGCTTTGGATGGGGTGCCCCAACTGGTGGGAGGAAATCAACCCTGGTTCCAGCTTCTCCCAAGACATCGCCCTGGGATGTGAGTATAGTAAATATCTATCTCATAGGTGCCCCATGGCCCCGTGGAAGGCCCTTGAAGATGGCATTCTTCGAATTCTTCATTACTGTCCGGAAAGTAGAGTTCCTAAGAGGAATGTGGCATGTCCACAGACTGTAACTGAAGCCCAGAACTTTCTAGTGTGCTGGAACCACATCTGAAGTACAGAAGAATGTACACCCAAGCAACAGAGGAAGCACCCCTCTTTCCCTCTCCATGCTTCTTTTTAGTGATACCCTTTACAAAGGACCATAGCTGAGGCTTGGCATCTCAGAAACACAGGTATGTTGCCACCCCCAAAGGTCAAGTGGGCTCACTCATCAGGTGATAGATGGGTAATTTGGTGCCATGTTTCTCAAGTTGCATGGTGCCTGAAATTCCATCTTAGGATCTTTTGGGCTTCTGTTTCAGTAGGCATTATTGTGCTCTGACCCATAGCACAACAGAACAAAAGACTCCCAGTCCTGAGCCACCCTCATGATTGTCACACATACCCTTTAGAGATACATATTCATGCCCAACACACGTATTTTCAAGTTATTAACTAAGGTCTCCTAAAGACCCAACATAGAGTGGAGATCAGGAGGAGGCATCTGGAGGAAAACCAGAGTAGCCATGTCCCAGAAAAGGAACTGATCAAGGAACGAGTGTTGCAAGTCCTCTTAAGGGAGGAAGAACGTGGACAGGAAATGAGAGGATGAGAAAGAGTAGCCCAAGAGGTTGTGTGCCACCCATGAGACTTTGGCGGGGGATGAGGGAGGAGGTGAGAGGCAGGATTCTGGGGGTATCCCAGGCAGTCTCTACTCATGTTACCATTTTATATCGCTGAAAGCTTTTGTACAGCTGACACCAAAACTAATTTACAAATTAAACGTAAACAAAGCCACCAAACAAATTAAATTTAAATAAAAATATTAAAAGCCAATTAAATTGAAATTAACAATACACTAATTTAGTGTGATCAATCTGTCTTGATCTACAGGAACAACTGTGTCCAAGTGACAGTTAAGCACTACTGCCAGGTTGTCTTGGGTTTGGTGAGCCCACTTTGGCGTGGGCCTTGGGATGGTCCCCTCTGTCC
>NW_022106189.1:2804400-2926136 GCF_000313985.2 Echinops telfairi | reverse complement strand
CCCCCCCATTTAACACAGTATAATCTTCAACATACCAAGCACTGTTGTGTGGCTTTCTCTTGGAGGAAAGACATCACCTGCATATCAGCCTTTCGCAGATCCTCTCATTAGTCGGCAGCAACAGGGATTGCACAACTTTGCCAAATTGATCAAACCATAAAATCACATGCGGGCTCTGATATCACACAGTGGCATACAGAGTGGTCTACATAATTTGTGTAAGCATAACATATTACACAATTTACAAATAATTCCTGCTGATAGACCCCAGTTCAAAGCTAAGACATGAGAGAGCATTTTCAGCACACTCTGACCATCATGATTAGCCTTATCTCATCCCAGTCCTACTGCAGAGAAACTGGAAGCAGATGGAGCAGGGGACACATACATGGAGTCAAGAGTCCAGTGGCCTCATATTGGCTCCTAACTCTGCCACGTCCTTGCTTCATGAATCTGTGCTTTCATTTTCCCATCTGTAAATTGGAAATCAGGATGGTAACTGCCCCATAGGCTCACTGTGAGCATTATAGGGTTTTTTGGTAAAATTTCGAGGCCAGAGCTTTGCATAATGTTAGCATTGTGTAATATTAACAGTCGTTATTCTCAGGTTAATGGGGCTCTTTCTAGACCATTTATACATATTGACTAATATATTCAATATGTGTATGTTTTGAAAGAAGTATAGATGAAACCATCCTCTATTTCTGGAAGCAACTTTTGCTCTAAACAAACCATGAGTTTTAATATCTCCTGCTCAGCTTGTCCCCCAAGCATCAGCAACAGGACCCAAGCAGCATTTACAGGCAGGCACACAGAACCAAGGCGAGAGGCTGCACTGCCTCATCCCCACTGGTCCAGCTTAGCAGTCCACAGGCTGCAGAGTCCTAGAGGCGGATTTTCATCTGCTCCAGCCCACACGTGCCGATTACCTCGCGCAAAAACCTTTAAGGCCGAAGTGCTTTTTCCTTGACTGCTGTTAGGTTCCATTGAGACATTTCTGACTCACAGTGACCCTCCTTACAACAGAAACGGACACCACCAGATCCCGGACCCTCCTCACAATCGCTGCTGTGCGTGAGCCCTTTGTTTCAGCCACTGTCGTCAAATGAGTCTCTTCGAAGGTCTTCCCGTTACGTCCTCAGAACATCTGCAGGGTCCATGAAACGCAGTCTTGCCATCATTACGGTGAAGAGTAATCTGGCTGTGCCTTCAGCCAGCCAAAGTTGTCCATTCCTCTGGAAGTCCATGACACATTCAGTATCCTTTGCCACACCATAATGCAAATGCATTCCTTCTTCCTTGGTCTTCCTTAATCAACGAGCAGCTTTCACATGCATATGGATATGATTGAAAAGACCACAGCTCGGATCAAGTGCGCCTAGTCCTGATGTGATTATCTGTGCTTTGTAACACTTCAACGAGGTCTCATGGAGCAGGTTTACCCAATGCAGTCCCCGTTTAGTTTTTTGACTGCTGCTTCCATAGGTGTTCATTGTGGATCCAAGGAAAACCAACTCCTTGACAACTTCGCTGCTTTCTTTCTTTATCATTTTGCTTATCGGTCAGTGGTGAGGACTTCTACTTTTCATTTTGGTGTAATCAACACTAAGGATTGTAGCCTTTAGTCTTCATCAGAAAGTGCTTCAAGTTCGCTTCACCTTCAACAAGCAAATTTCAAAATCTCTTCTAACATCCGTTTTCCCCCTCTTATGAAAATGATAATTTGATCTTCATAGATGATGTCCTTGTTGGCACCCCACAGCTCATCTGGCCTTCATTCATTAGCCTTCAGTATGGTAAATCTTTTCTTGATGTTGTTCTCTTAATTCAGATGGGATGGAGGTAAGGTGATGTTTTGACTCTTATGAACCTGTTTTACTTGAACTTGCAAATGACCAGTTGATAGTCTGCTCTACGCTTAACCCCTGGCCCTGTTCTGACTGGTGATTTTGAACTTCTCCAGGTTTTCCCCTCAGATATAATTGTTTCGATTTCGGTTTATTCCTCCAGAGAGGTCTATGTGTATAGTCACCATTTATGTTGTTGCCAAAAGCAATGTTCAGTGCATAGATCACGTGCCTCATAAAATTCAGTCATGCTCCAGGGTGTTTCCTGTCACTAAGGCCACATTTGAAGAAGCATAAAACAAAGACAAACAAGCAAACAAACAAAAATGATGTGGCTGCTTTGTTTTCAACGTTCACATTTCAGTAACCAGTAAGTGTCAATGCATCTGAATTACGTGTTTGATCCGTTTCAGACTATAGAAGTTGGTATAAGTGTTCAATTTCATCATTTTGGGCACTAGTGGCAGGTGTCCAAATTTTATTAATCGTTGCCTTAATGGTCTTCCTTGCAAGCACATGATGTCCTCTCACTGGCAGGTTGTTCCTCAGGCTAGATCTTGAGATGATCTTTTTAAACAATGAATTCAACACGGTTCCTCTTAGATGGGTAATTTTCAGCATAATCATGCTTTTATGATTCAAAATGGCAAATATCAGCCCATTTGAGGTCATTTATACCTAGAATATATATCTTTAAGCATTTATTTCATTTCTGACAACTTCTAGTTTTCCTAGATTCATGCTATTTTTCTCATTTTGAACTGTGTCACATCAGCAAATGAAGGCCTTGAACTCTTCCCTCCATCCACACCACTGAGGACAGTTCTGTGTTGAGGAGGCAGCTTGAAACCAATTGTATATTGAATTCCTTCTGACGTGGGAGCTCTTCTTCCATCACAATATCAGATGATGCTCTGATGTTAGTCATAAGGTTTTCAAAACCAATTATTTTCAGCAGTAGACCATCAGCCTGTCTAGCATGCCTTCCTGGTCTGGAATGTCTCATAAAACCTGTCCACCCTGCTGACATTTGAAATCTTTCTGGAACAGCTTTAACACCGTAGTGATGTGCAAGCTAGCATTAGAACTCAGAAGAACTCAGAGACACGTGCCCTTTGCTCTTTGTGTGCGTACACACACACACACACACACACACACACACACACACACACACACGCCAAGCACCACAGTGTTGTGCTCCACTGGTGACGGGGCTTGTGTGCTCTGGATATTGTTAGAGGAAAGTCACTGATAACAGTGGCCATTTTGCCTAGGAAAAGAAAAGGCCCCCCACACCCATCCCCGTTATTGGCGAAACAGTCACCCTGTCTGTCATGTGAGGCCATCTCCGCCCTTCTCCCGATGTCATCCTTTTCTCACCCAGAGACTGCTCCAGGGGAGGCTGGGGAGCATCTTGGGAGCACCAGGCCGGCTGCTCAGTGCTTCCTTCGCCAGCGATGAGGAGCAGAATGATGGCAGGAACCATTTGACTCTGCACTTAGCTGCTTCTCATTAACAAGCTCTCCGGTGGAAGTCTGTGCAGCAACTCCCCGGCGCTGGAGGCTTTGTCGTCCCACCTACAGCCACCTCTGTTAGTCAATAATCACTGCTTATTTAAAAATAGCAGCATCAACTTGTTTGCACTGTTATTATCAGTGCTTGGCTTCTATCCCCAGAAGACTCAGCAAAGGCGGGTGACCCGTTTCCTCCCAAGCCTCTCTCCTGGAACCTGCTTCCAGATCGGGGGAGAAGACAGGCACGTCTTTAGCAAACACTCACAATGTAATTGCCAGGCAGTTACGGTGTGCGACGGTAAAATACAGCAGTTGGCAGCCTGGTGGGTTCATTAGTCAATAAAGCATTGCCACGTGTTTTATTGAATTGTACCCTATTTTGCCCTGATGGGGACCTTGTGGAGCTTCTACCTCCATATAAATCTGAGTGATTCATTTAACATTCAAAGTTGGGGGAAAGGGAGATTTGGTCCAATTCCAGTGCAATCCTGCTCCATTAGCTGTCTCTATTATCATCTGCCTTTGCCCCCACCCCCCCACCCCCTTGTCAGTAGTGACATTTTGATAAAGGCTCACATTGGAAATAAATCAGGGAGTGAATGGCAGGGTGTGTGTGAAAAGACTTTCACATAGGCCACTAGACCCTTTTATGTATAAACTGACTCAGCTCCCTGAGTGCCCAGGAAGGGCCCAAGCCCAGGGAGAGGACCTAGTGGGCACTCTCCCAGCTGCCCTCTGCCCAGGCAGCAGCTCATGTCAAAATGTCACCAGAGATGTTTAGAAGCTTCTCATTTTTCTGACATCGGACTTGAGATACATTTGACATGATCTAATGAATGTGAGAGTATGTGAGAAATGTTTCATTCCTAAGGTGTCCATTTAGGGACTCAGAGGTGTCCCTGTTATGACACTGTCCCCCCTCAAAGGCACTACACTAAACATACAAGTTAATAAGGCCTAAGCCAATTCTATTCATTCAATCTCTGCTAAAAATTAAATCTGCGAATTTTAAGAAGCATGTCCTGTTTGCAGCACAGTCTGGTGGTTAGTGCTGCGATCATTGAGCAAGAAGGTCGATTGAAAAATGCTAAGGGGTGAACAAAAAAGAAAACACCTCACATTATAAAATATGAAAATACAGGTGCTTATTTTTAAAGTCACTTTGGCTTTTCATAATGTTATATTGAAGGTTGAGGAAATGTGAAAGGTATTATCAAGATCTGGGTTTATGACACTATTTTCTGAAAATGTGGCAGAAAATAGGAGGAAATTGTGAAAATTAAATCAGCTTGGGTTGAACTCATTCTGACTCATGACAACCCGCATGTGTCAGAGTACAACTGGGCTCCACAGGCTGTCCAGTGGCTGATATTGTAGCCATCGAAAGATCAGGCCTTTCTTCCGTGATTCTTCTGGGTAGACTAGCACCACCACCCATTCGGTCAGTGATTTGACCTTTTGTACCACCCAGGAAGTCCAACTAAATGAAACCTCCCAAGCAGATGGAATAAGACAAGAAGATTGAGGGAGTTTAAGGACCAAAACATTGAGTGCACAATTAGACCTGCTTCGCGAGGTATAAGGAGAGTATCTCTTTGCTGATTCCTGGTCTGACAGCCCTGGAGAGACTTGTTGTTGGCGGGACTTTGACATAGAACCCCAGAATCCCACTTTTGGGGTGCTGCTGAGCCATGTAATGACCCAAGTTTGCTTCAGCCCTTCAGCTCTGCGCCCTCTGCAGTCTGGGAGAAATCAGCTGTCACAGAGCAGAGCCTGCAGACACATTGCTTTTTTTTTTTTACCCGATGGTTGTTCTGGTCTCCAAAGTGCTGGCAGTTGAGCACACGGGTTTGTAGGACACTTGAGCAAAGAACAGAAGCGAGTTTTAGGGCTGGTGAGAGCCAGGAGAAAGCCTGACTCTTTAGGATCTTTGACCAGCTTCTCCTGCCCCACGGGCAGCCTGCTTGGGGGAGACGGGTTTTTAAGACCCCAAACAAGCAGGCACAGTGGGATGGACCAGAGGCTCTGGGAGTACGAAGACCTGGTCTCCACCACCACTCCAGGTGTCAGTTTCCAAAGAGTGGTCCCTTGCTGTCCTCTCTGTCAGATGCTGAGTAGCCAGCAGGCTGAGGCCAGGGACTTCCCTTCCTTGGTCTCCTTCCTCGCTTCCTGATGCCTGGTTCCTATAACGAAAAAGAACAAAACAAAACCCACCAAAAAATAAGTTCGTAACTTAATTTGGGGGGAGCTGTCAAGTGCTCATTAAACAATTAGGTCTTAAGAAACGCTATCTTTAGATTTTTTTTAATTGACCTATTATTTTGCTTGCTCTGGCTGCCAGAACCCCCACCGCAGACAAGGAGAAACTTGCTACCTGGACTTTCTTTGATGAATAGTTTTAATTAAAGAATTCTGTACCATAAGTATTTTAATGTTACCAACTTACCAAAGGTATGCAGTCATAAATTTGAAAACACTTTTAAAATTAATCTATAAATATGCTGCCAAATTGACAGGGTGTTTTTAAGCAGGGGGATATGGCATAGATAGCTAATGATGACGATTAAGGATCATGTAAAATAAATGAAAATCAATACTCAGAGCAGTTTGACAAACAGGCACGGAAACGAGGCACTCACTCAACACGCAGGTTGTTTAGAGACGGAAAAATGAGGAGGTAGGCGCTTGTTGCCCTGCCTGCCTGCTGCCGTGGTGGATGGGACCCCCACAGCCTCGCGTCATTGTTGGGGATTTTATATACACTTCAGGAGGACTCCAGGGCTAAGGGGAAGGGTCTGCTTGGGGAGGGTGGTCTTGGAGAAGGCTGATTCCATTTTAATTCTGTAAGCAGAGGCCACCCCTTGGCAGTTATACACCTGGAAGAAAACCACCTTAAGGGAGTTGTGGGCCTAGCAGCAAACGCACGGACATTTCAGTGGGTTGCGCTTCATAACCTGTTGAGTGCCTTGAAGGGCCGGGGCCAATTTTAGGAGCATTCTCTCTGTGGTATTGAAGGAAGACATCCAAGCCTTTGTGCAGGTGAAAAACAAGCCGCCATGAATGGGTGGAATGCCCACTGAAATGTTTCAAGAAACGGATGCTCACCCATCTATGCCAAGGAATGCGGATCACAGGCAGCTGACCAACTGACTGAAAGAAATCTATATTTGTACCCATTGCCAGAAAGGTGATCCAACAGAACGCAGGTCATTTGAAATGGTTGTAGCAGTGCACTCACAGGGATCTATTGGGAATTTAAGCTGGGTTCAGAACAGAACATGGAATGCGGGATAGCATTGCTGATTTCAGATGGGTCTTGACTGAAAGCAGAGAATATAAAAAATATGTTTGCCTATGTTTATTGACTATCCAAAGGCATTTGACAGTGTGGGTCATAATAAATTATGGATACCATTGCAAAGATTGGGAATGGCAAAACCTTGAATGGTGGGGTGAGGCAGCCTATACAGAGACCAAGAAGCCATTATTCAAACAGGAAAGTGTGTGCCAGTGTTGTATCCTTTAGCCATATGTATGTAATCTGTATACTGGGCAAATAATCCAAGAAGCTGAAATGTCTGTAGAACACATCCCCAGGATTGGAAAAAGAATCATTAACAACCCCGGAGATATGCAGAGGACATAACCTTGCTTGCTGAACGCAGAGAGGACTTGGGGCACTTATTAATGAAGATCAAAGATTGTAGCTTTCAATGTGGAAAATAAATATTCGCACAGCTAGACCAATAAACCACACGATCAACAGAGAAATGACAGACATGGTAAAAGGATTCCTTCTACTTGGATCTACAGCCAATATTCATGAAAGCTGCAGTGAGGCAGCCCAGTGATGGATTGCATTGGGCAAATTTGCTACGAAAGATCTTCGTTAAGTGTTACAAAGCAAAGAGAACACTGTGAAGATACAGAGTTTATAGTATGTGCATGGATCTAATTTGCTTGCATTTTGATGACCACAGTGTTTTCAGTTGCTTCCTAGACATGTGAGACCTGGTCAACGAATGAGGAAGTCTGACACCTGTGAATTATGGGGCCGATGAAAAATATTAAATATGCTGGAAAAAAAGAACACATCTTTCTTGGAAGAACAGATCCAGAATGCTTCCTCAATGGGAGGATCGTGAGAGTTGTACTTCGGAGGGACCAGGCCCCGGGGTAGGACGTCACGCTTGATCAAATAGATGGTCAGTTAAAGAAGGAAAAAAGGAAGAATGGGAGTGAGACGATTGACACTGTGGCTTCTTCAACAATGGGCTTCAATGATCCAGGACAAAGCGCTGCTTCTATCGTACAATTGGTGACTCAGAGGCACCTGACACTGACCCTCATGTCTTAGAACCTTAGACCCCCTGTGCTGTGGGCAGTCGTCGGAGCCCTCCACTCAGGGCTCACACCAGCCAAAAGGTAGACCTAGGGGCCTCTCCCAAGCCTCAAAGAGACCCCCGTGCCGCTCTCACTGATTCGCAGACGGCTGTGCGGCACCAAACCAGGAGATAAGCGCTAACCTTCATTACCACATTCATATTAAAAGACAACTCTGCATCTTTCAATCATGTATTTCCCTCTAATTAAAGCATATTCACTTTTTCCCCCTAATTAGTTATTCTTTGTTGCATAATGTTTGCTCTAATCTTTCGGAATCTTTCTCAATATCCAGTCATTATAGGCTCCCCTCGAATTCAACCAAAGCATGTTATTTTTTCTGCTAATTATATCCTCATTTACAGATTGGTGCCTCCTCTGATTGGCCCGGCGCTCCAGTTGCTATGACTTCATTAGTCACGTCTCCTGACCCTGCTATTTCCTGTGACAGGACTTGTTCCTCTTGTCCTGTGACTCCAGATCCCCGGGCCACTTCTCGCCAGGGTTGAACTCGTGTTACACAGAGGGGTTCGGGTGCAGAGTCCCAGCTTCGCTCGCTAATTACCACACAACAATAGCGCCGGTCCCCGCTCTGGGCCCTTTCTTGCCTCTTCTTTCTTCCTTGTTTTTCTTTCTGTTTCCTTCTTTCTTCTTTTTTTTAAAGAATGCTTTGAAGGTGTCCTTGACAGGTTAGTTTCCTTTTAAACATATACCTGATTCACAACAAAACACCCCCCCCACCCACTCACCGCCCACCCCCATCATATGATCTCCTTTCCACGTTCCTCAGAATCCAACCTCAAACCCCAAATCCCAAACCCTTTGCCTGCCGTCAGGGGCTGCCACCCGAGGAGCAAATAACCCCAGTTTCCACTTGATTATTGCCAGTCTTGACAAATAAAATGGTACGTTAAAATATCCACAACGGAGCCGCTATAATTTCCCCATCCAAGACAAATACACATGAAATCATCAAAATGCAAGCAAATTATATATATATATACACACAATATAGATACACACAATATAACCACACAAACACAAATCACACTACAGATTGCATGTCTATAGCACACAAACATTAATTGAGTGTTAGGAAATTACTGGACAGCCAAATTTTTTTTAAATTTAAGTTTAAGTGATTTGACAAGAAGGGATAAGTAAAAGAATGCCTCCCTTTTGGGTTCCAATACTGTCTTTTTGCACAAGTGGTCTGGGGTAACAGCACATGAAATTCTGGCGGTACCCTGGGCAGAACGCACATTTCAGTCCTCTCCAGGCTCTCGAAGTAACCCAGTGTTCTGGAATCAGAGACTGGGGGGAGAATCCAGCCTTCAGAGTTTAAATGTAAGTTAGTTAATATGAAAAATGCTGTATCTAGTTGTTTGCAAAATTACTTTTGTTGATTAAAAGGCTCTTCAGAACTTCCGGCTGGTGAAAGGGTTTTAAATTGTCTAATGCTGATTGTGATTGCTATGCAGAAAAAAGGCAGCGCACAGCAAACCATTATATCACTGAATCTTTGTTAAGCAGGCCTTGAAAGTGTCTGACAGCATAATTAATCTTGTGATATGAACAAAGAAACCAACTCAATAGTATTGAAGATGCTTATTAAAAATACTAAATACCTTTTTCCACTTAAAACCCTTCTGAAACAGGGTGGGAAGTGGCATTACCTTTTTGTTTTTGCAGCATTTTCAACGAAAATTGATACTGGGGTCTACAGCGCAGCAGCCAAACTGTGACGTGAACAACAAGAAGAATCCTTTGAAAGCTCATGATCCTTGACCAGGTGCTCTGGCCGGGCTAACTCATCAGGTAGCTGCAGGCTCTTACCAGAGCCCCTGGCAGCAAGCCCACCTGTCCATGGTTAGGCAGCATGAATTGTTGACACACCTCCTTTGGTAACAGAAACCTGCAACATCTGGAACCTCCCTCAAAAACCATTCGTTTCACTTGGGAATCTTAAGCAAGAGCAGTGCCTACAGCCACTTAGCAGTCCAAAGAGTCCGTGTGGATGGTTTGGGGTTCCATTATCTGGGCAGGGTTTAATGTCCACCTTTCTGGGACTTACTGAGTTCTCTGGGATTTCAATCATATCTACATCTTGGGACGATTACTGAGGGACCAAGGGGTCACCAGCACTCAGGCTGACCCTTATGTCCACATTTCACCCTGGCTGGCTGAAACGCTGGAGGACAGAGTGGGAAGAGGTTTCCCCTAATTAGCTGGCATGTTTTACTTGGGACGGTGTCTAAAGAGAGCCCTAATATGTGATACAGATGCATAAAAGATAAAATCACACAACCTCAGAGCATAGAGCAATTCACATTTAGTTAGATCACACTGATGGAAGACTGACCAGGAATTGGTGATCTCCTCTAGGCAGTTCCACTGATCTTGCATCTGCAAGTCAGCTGGACTTGCATTCTCCCAGCTGAATGTAACTGGACAGGTTTGACCTCATATGCTCTGACCCTCAGTGACCCCAAGCCTGATCTGCTCAGGGGATGGCGGAAACACAAGCAGTTCTCAACCTGTGGGTCACGACCCCTTTGGGGGGTCCAGCGACCCTTTCACAGAGGTTGCCTGATTCATAACAGCAGCAAAATTACAGTTATGAAGTAGCAACGAAAATAATTTCATGGTTGGGGTCACGACAGCATGAGGAACTGTATGAAAGGTCCACGGCATGAGGAAGGCTGAGGACCCCTGGAGTGGTTGGAAACACAGGAGGGCTCCGAAGGCCTAGGTTTACTGAGAGTAATATGATGGCAGGGACCAGTAAATGGCCATTGGAACAGAAACCTGGGGAGAGAAAGACTGAGAGCAGAGAAACTGGAATTTGCTTGCATTTCCTATGCTTACCGACTGGGTTTGTTCTTCTTTAAAGAAAGTTTTAACACCTACTTATTCACATAGTCTAATAATTCAGCCATTCCTATCATTTCAACTTTCTTTAACAAAATAAACAAAACAAAATACAAGTATTTTCCACTGAAGTGAAGATGGCAGGACTCCTAATCACTTACTTTGGCTTCATCGTCAGGAAAGACCAATTGATAGCAAAAGAAATCTGGGTGAACTGGAGGGCTAATGAAGACCAGGGAACCTCTCAGAGGTATGGACTGACACAACTGCAACAACTGTGGACTCAACCATAGCAAGAATCACAGAGATGGTGTGGAACCAGACTTGTTAAGCTGGATTTCCCAGAGAAGCTAAAACAGCGGGCTGTGTGTGTGTGTGTGTGTGTGTGTGTGTGTGTGTGTGTGTGTAGAAAGAGATTTATTGATATAAGAAATGGCTCCCACAGTTTTAGAGGTCACTGAGTCTAGTCCGGTCCAAGTCTGTGGGTCAGATGTAAGCTGAAGGCAAGGGCTGGGGAACAGGAAGCAAGGAGATGAAGCCAGAAGACCACAGGCTGGTGGATGCAGAGCTGAGTGAATCGGAGTTTGGCCAAATGAATTCCCGGGTGGGAGTTCACTGATGACTCCTGCTTTGGGCAGACAATATAACAGGGGTTCTACAAACCAGATGCAAGATCCAAATCTAGCAAGAGCAGTCAATGTCTACTAAAAGTAGCCCATTCCCAGAGTGAAAGCTACCTCATCATATCAAGGCTGTGACCAGAATAAAGAGGTGGTGGTGTAGTGGCTGTGCATTGGGCTAGTAAGATCATCAGAAGTTTAAAATCTTGAAACTGGCTGGTGTGCTTCTTCCATGTGGGCTTTGTTGCTTCTGACCTAGATGGCCGCTTCTTTACCTTTAAGCTTTTAAGACCCCAGATGCAATATCTTTTGATAGCAGGGCTTATTTACCCGCTTTGTCTTCAGTGGTTGTGTCGGGAAGGTGAGCATCATAGAATGCCAATTTAATAGAAGAAAGTCTTCTTGCATTGAGGGAGTACTTGAGTGGAGGCCCAATGTCATTCTGCTACCTTAATACTAAACCTATAAATATATGCACATAGACCTATTTCCCCATCCTCATATATAAATATATTTTCATATGTACATGCCTTTATTTAGACCTCTATAAATGCCCTTTGCCTCCTAGATCTTTCCTCTATTTCCTTTGACTTTCACGAGGTGCTGAAGGGATCAGTTATCAGGCATCAAAGAACAAAATATCATATCATTGTCTGCTCACCTCCATGATATGATTGCTAAAGACAAATAGGTGCATAAGCAAATGTGGCGAAGAAAGCTTATGGTGCCCGGCTATCAAAAGATATAGTGTCTGGGGTCTTAAAAGCTTGAAGGTAAACAAGTGGCCATCTAGCTCAAAAGCAACAAAGCCCACATGGAAGAAGCACACCAGCCTGTGCTATCACAAGGTGTTGAAGGGATCAGGTACAAGGCATCATCAGAACAAAAAATGTAAGTAAAAAAGTAAAAAAAAAAAAATCTTGAAACCACCAGTCACTATGTGGGAGAAAAATGAGATTTTCCTTGCCCATAGAGTTACAGTGTCAAAATAAAAGCTCAATGAGACAGCAGGATCAAATGACAATAATCAACAAATATAATAAACTATTTTTGTCATTAAGTCCCATGAAGTCAGTCTCCACTCATGGTAACCTACGTACAACAGAATAAAACATTGCCCCGTCCTGATACCATCCTCAGGATGTTGTGTTTGGGACCGTTCTGACACCGTCGACTACATCCATCTCCTGGGGGGCCTTCCTCTGCCGTGATGCCCTTCCCTTGTGCTAAATGATGTCCTTGTCCGAGGACTGAGCTTTCTTGATCGCATGTCTAAAAATTGAGACTTGCCCTCCTGGCTTCTCAGGATTCCTGGTGCAGTGAATACATGTCGAATGGCTAACTACAAGGTCAGCAGTTTGAACTTACCCTTATTCTTGGGGAGATAGAAGCTGTCATATCCCGTAAAGATGTGCAGTCCCAGAAACCCACAGGGGCAGTTCTCCTTCATCATTTAGGGTCTCCATGAGTTTGAAGTGACTCAATGGCAGTTGGTTTAATTTTGGGTACCTGTGTAGGGTTGCCAGCAGGTCCACCAACAATCAACCAGATAATATAAAATGTTAAATGATACAATAATAATATGAAACCATTCGCTATAGTTACAATACTACAAAGTTCAGAGAGATAATATTTTAAAAATTCTGATACATGATATGGTAGATGATTTGAATAGATGGAAAATATTTCGGGCACGTGAATGCATAACTTAACATTATAAAAATGTCAGTTTTTTGTGCATAATAAAAATTCCAATTGGATTTTTAAGAAAATCAGCACATGCACTCTAAAATTTAAATTTATCCTAAAAATACTCGATAAGTAGGTAAAAAGAAATGCCTAAATGATTAATTCAATACTACAAGAAAGAAAAAGAAGCCAACCCACTGCCAGTATTTGACTCTTTCCTCAGAGTGATCTCATCGGCCAGAGTAGAAGCGTAACGTTGAGTCTGTCAGGCTGCAAATCTTCACAGGAGCAGACTGCCTCATCTTTCTCCTGCAGAGTGGCTGGTGGGTTCTAACCACTGACCTGTCAGTAGTGGGCCAATGCTTGCTTAACCTATGCCTAACTTGCTTAACTTGGTACCAGGGCTCCTTAGAGAGAATAGCTATGTAATATCAAGTCATATTACAAAGTAAACAGTATGGTACTTGCAGAGAATAAATGACCTAATAGATAGATAAAAGCACCAGTCTCAGGAGAAAGGCCAAATTTACTGGTAGGTGTTTTTGGAAAAACTGAATTACTCTAGAGGTAAATGCAAATCAAGATGTGTACCTAGCTTGACATTCCAGTACCCTAAATGCACTGACATGGGAAGATATGATATGTAAATATGAATGAGGCAAAGACAACATCATTAGACAGATATCTTGGGGAAAGTTAATCAATTTTTTGGAATGGGGAAAGATTTTATGAATTTTTAAATTTAGAATGTATTAACATATAAAGAGTGACAGGATGCCCCTACAATGACCAAGTTAAATGCAAGTCAAAAGTATTACTACTGGGATACTAGTTCATATGTGATTATTCCAAACAACACATGTTTAAACACGCCTATGTGACCAATGGATGGCTGCAACCCATTGTCTCTGAGATGCACAGGTTGAGGCTAATAGTAAATGTTTATGAAAACCCAAGCAGACATCTTCCCAAATCATTGAAGCTATGCAACAAAGTTCCAGGGATGTTTCCTCATATAGAATATCAGATTTTCAATGGATCAAGTGGCTTCGGAAGGTTTGGAAGGCCTCCAAGATGAGCCAAAAGATGGAAGGAAGACTACAAACTTTAGTTGAAATTCAGAAACTGGGGAAAGAAGACTATTGAATTACCATTGATGCAATGACCTCTGTAGCCCACATCTCACATGGTTTGGCATTTTCAATTGTAAGGGAACATCTTGGCCTCCACAGCTATTAGCCCAAGGGGCGTCAAAAGTATCGTGCAAAGACCAGCTAGCTCCAAGAGTTTAACAAAGGTGTCTGTGATTTCTGACGCACTACGTTTGGATTTGCCTTCATAGGTTCAGACACTTTATCAAAGAAAACATCTCCAAAGCTAATTAGCAATTAGAGAAATGTTACTGTGTCTGTATTGACCCTGGATGACAGAATAAAATAGCCCCATAGGTCTCCTAGGCTGTAAATCCTTAAGAAAGCAGAGTTCCAAGTCTTTTCTCCCATGGAGAGGCTCGTAGGTTCAAATCTCTAGCTTACATTTAGCAATTGAGTATTTATCCATAATGCCACCAGACTTATTAAACTCAATAGTGTTGTACCTAAGTGTTTGCAAGAACAACAAAACGGGCTGATAGAAAGTCCCCAATGTTGGCCGGCATGAGGAAATACAGGACAACCACTCTCTGCGTGGGGAGCTCTGACCGTCAATCATCACTAGTTAGGCAGATGCAATAAACATGATAGCCATGACTCAGGTCAGGTTCTCTGACAAACAGTGAGGGATCAGTGCTTAAAAGAACATTGATTGGGTAGCACACAGAGACTACGTACATTCAGGGGAGTGGGACTGAGCAGAGGGAGAGGTTGTGAATGCACTCAGCACAAAGATCTCAGCAACCAGAATATCCTCTTGGGAGCTCTGTGGCTACAAGGGCCTGCAGAGCTATCCCACCTGGAGGCGAGAATCCCAGAACGAAGACCGTGGGGAAGGGGGCTTTCTTTGACTGAGGAAAGTGTCTGAAGAAGGACGCGGTTGAGAGTCTTTGGCAGTAAACTCTCTCAGCAGCTGCAGAATGTGTCTCTCAGTTCTGAAGGGGACATCCGGGTGGCTCGCCACTGCTCTCATTATACTCTGCATCCCAAGAACCTACCGCTGAGTCCGCCTCCCGAAGGCTTCACGGAGGTCATGCAGGGCTCACTGCTATGGGGTGCAGCATTATTTAAGGAGCAGAAGAGGAGTTGACACACTGCCTATCTAGTCTGGGAAGATAATAAAATGTGTAATTGCGGGGCAATTCAAAGCACTGCTTTGAATTCAATTCAAAGCAGGGGGGCAGTCTTGCATGAACCGACAATGACTGTGTGTTGTAGCCAGGATGGCAATGAACTCAACTCTGAGATAGTCTTGAGTCCCAACAGAAAAAAAAGAAGTCAGAGTAGTGTCAGAAACGTCCAACCATTATGTAGGCAAACCTCCAGATCATCCCATGGACCACTTCTCTCATCTTTACTCAGAGGAAGCCCACGTGGAAATGTGGTCCCACTGGTATATCCTTCTTCCAGGGAAGCAGGATAAACTTTATTTCCCAAATAGTTTAGACTTAAGTGTGAGACTTCATATCTTAGATATTTGAGTCTAACTAATGGTTTACAGAGGGCATGAAGAGAGAGGCTGAAGTTCTTCCCACGTGCGATTTGGTCTGGGGCTAACACGTTCAAGCACAGAGCTGGAAGCGACACTGCCAAGGCAAGGTGGGCAAGCAAGCGTGCTGGGAACCGCAGGAGGAGGACAGTTGGGACGGACCCCAGCAGGGAGTGCGGGCATTTCTGGAGGAAACGCGAGCAAAAACGGAAGTTTTACAACCAGTAGGCAAAACAAAGTTAGAGAGAGATCCAAGTATATTTAAACTGTGAAGCTGCCATAGTGAATTTGAGGCAGAATATAGATCACATGGAGAAATGCCTTTTTTGAATTTTTAATAGAAAAATCACAGATTTGGGAAACAAGGAATCGATTTTTTACAATGGCTTTGTCAAACTCTTCATGTTCAGGGATTCCAGCCCCACCTAAAAAAAAACAACCACACTCCTATGGGCAAGAAAATATTCTGTAGAAGATCTTTTCAGTAGGCAGTCTGGGTGCATTCTGTAACCTCAGAATAGCCCTGCCCATCTCTGGACCTCAACCTGCCTCTTTGTAAGTGGAAAAGGCCAACTTCTTCCTCCAAGCTTCTAGGATCTTCAGAAAGAAGGAGAGTAAAAGTGCTGAGAAGATCTCTGGCCCCGTTGGCTGGAAGTGAAGCAAAACAAGAGGAAGAGAAAGAATGGGCAGAAGGAGTAGTATGGCAGAGTAAAAAGGAGGAAAAGAAACCTAGTATTTTCAATGGAGGGGCTGGAGGTTTTAATATCCTCAGTTGATTGTACAGTGTATATTGGACCACACTAAATACAGGTATAGAATTTAAAATACTATCTTTTATAGTCTATGGAATCTGTGTTAAGCCAGGTTGACCAGAGAAACAAATCCAGTGACACCATACATGTGTAAGAAAGAGATGAAGATCAAGAAGTAATTATGTATTAGGAAAGCATTCCAGCCCAGTCCAACTGAAGTCCAAAAGTGGATACCAGTCCATAAGTCTGATACTAGTCCACAAGTCCCTCTTCAGATTCATGAAGCCACATGCAATGATGCAGAATGCAGGAAGATCACAGGCTGGTGTGTAAAATGTCTTGTGGATCCAACGGTGGTGGACACATCTCCAGAGCTCCTGCAGGTCTCAGTTTGGCTCTGGAAGCTCTCCAAGTGACTTGAGAGAAGGAAGGTGAAACAGAGAGAGTGTGTGGCCTGCCTCCAGGGAGAAAAAGAACTCTGCCTCGGAGGGGCTACTTAACTTGGGAGCCCTCCAGTCAAGCTGTTACCTGGTTGACAGGCGAAACTCCACCCACATATTCCTACAGGAGCCAAGTTGGCACAAAAAAACCTAACTATCATAACTCACCCTTTTACTTTTATATCTTCAAGTTGACACGAAATTATGTAACTGTGACAGCATCTTAAAGTAAGCCAGCTATATCATTTACTGTTCAACTGAAGCATCAACAATCTAATCCAACATGGAGGGAAAGGTGACCTTGTTGACCACATAAAAATGGGCGCATTCTATGTAATATACAAGTGGATAATTTAAAGAAAATTGAAGGGTAATTTGACTAGATGCGATTTTTAAAAAACTTATATGCATGCTTTTTGTAAGGCCAACAACTACGGCATTGCTAATATCATTTTCAACATTAACAAATGCCTTTTCAATCATGACAGCTATACACATGAACCTTACTGGATGGAGTATACAAGAATCAGATAAAGTACATCTATGGAAAGAGATGAAACAAGGAACTCTGTTGGCTCTGGGTAAGTATTGGGCTGCTAATCACAAGATTGGCAGTTCAACCTACCACATTCCACAGGAGAAATATGAGGTTATCCGCTCCTTTAAGTAATGAATCCTCAGAAACCCGACGAAGGCTCATATGAGTGGGAATTGACTTCGTGGTCTTGATTGGTAGTGATAATGAAGCCCAGTATTAGGCTAGAAGCCATCTGTGCTCCTCTTCAAGTTCAAACTGATGATGAAGAAAATTAACACAAATCTATTAGCATCAAATGACTGCCTTCAATCGTTGTTGTTTTCCGGTGTCTAAGCACAACAGAACAAACCATTGCCCATTCCTGCACCATCCTCACAATTGTGCTTAAGCCCGTTGTAGCAGCCATGGTGTCAATCTCCCCTTGAGGGCCTTTTTCTTTTGCTGACCCTGTACTTTATCTAACATAATGTCCTTCCCCAGAGGCTAGTCTCTCCTGACAACATGTCCAAAGTATGTAAAAGGCAATTTCACCAGCCTTGCCTCTAAGGAGCACTCTGGCTATACTTCTCCAAGATGGATTGCTTTGTCCTTTTAGCAGTCCATGGTACTTCCAATATTCTTCTCCAGCACCACAATTCAAATGCATCAATTTTTCTTCGGTCTTCTTCATTCAATGTCCAACTTTTACATATAGAGGAATCAATTGAAAATGCCAAAGCTTGATACATTGAACACAAATGATCAAAGACCAGACAGTTGTGGGATAATGTCAAGAAAGCAAAAGTAATCATTTAAAAAGAGATAGAAAAGAACAAAAACAAACAACAAAATGGGTGTCAGAAGAGATTCTTAAACTTGAAGGGAGAGTAGCTAAAGCAAATGTGATAAATGAGGAAGTAAAAGACGCACTAAACATTTCAAAGGGCAGCTCTAGGAAATAATGATATATATAAAGGCTTGGAGTTAGAAAAATCAACACATTTGACATTTCTGAAGCTGAAAGAATTGAAGTAAAAATACATGCCTTGAGTTGGAGTATTGAAAAATTCTATGGATAAAGTTTTTAATGACACAGGAAGCATCAGAAGATGATTAAATAAATATACAGAGTTGCCGTACCAAAAAATGAATTGGTTGATATTCAACCATTTTAGGAGATAGAAAATCCTCAAGAACCAACTTGACAATTGAAGGAAAAAGTTCCAACTGCACTGAAGACATTGACAATAAATAAAGCTCCAGAAATGACAAAATACCAACTGAGAGGTTTCAACAAGTGGATACTGACTCGCCTATGTCAGGAAGTTTGGAAGACAGTTAGTTACCCGGCCAATAGACAGAGAGATCCAGATGCCCCTGCCAAATAAAGGTGATTCAGAATGTGGACATCAACAAACAATATCATGTGCAAATAAAGTTTTGCCAAAGATGATTTAAAACTAATTGCAGCAGGACACGTCAGGTGTCTACTAGAAACTCAAGCCAGATTCACATAAGGACAAAATAAGGTATGTCATTGCTAATGTCAGATGGATATTGGCTGAAAGCACAGACTATCAGAAAGATGTTTGCAAGCCTGTGTTTTATTGACTGTGCAAAGGCATTGTTATGTGGATCATAACAAATTACAGTTAACACTGCAAAGAATGGGAACTCCAGAACATTTCATTCTGCTGAGGTTCGATCTGTACGCAGGACAAGAAGCAGTCGTTGGAACAGAACATGGGGAAACTGTGTGCTTAAAAATTAGGAAAGGTGTGTACCTGGATTGTTATGCTATAATTCAAGAAAGTAGATTATAGGAAGAAAAATGCAGCATCAGGATTGGCCGAAGTCTTATTAAAATTTGAGACATGCAGGTGATACAACTTGCTTGCTGAAAGTCAATAGGACTTGAAGCACTTATTGATGAAGATCCAAAACTACAGCCTTAAATAGGGATGCTACTTCAACATGAAGAAAATGAAAATCCGTACCCCTTGACCAAAAAGAGACATCAAGGGAAAGGAGGTCCACAATCAACACTCATAGGAAAAGCAGTCAAAAATCACATTACATATTGTGTCGGACAAATCTGCCGGGAAAGACCTCTTCAACTTCTGGAGGCAGAGCCTACTTGCCTCCATAAAGTCTGAAATTGTCGGATGTTTTCCTAACTTCTTTTCCCGAGAATGCCGAGGGACATAGGATTTGACTGAGGGGTTAATGAGGCACTGTGTGGAATCTAGTCTGTAAAGGGTGCGTGCAGTAGTGTCAAGATCAGGGGTGGGAGTCGAGGGTCTGTGTGACACTCGTGGTGCACGCCCTGGCTTCTGGGCTCAGCAGCTGGTGCCTCCAGCACTGTGTGGGCATCCTTTGTGCTTGCACAAGTCCCGGAAATGTTGTTCTGGAAGTGAAGGCTCCTCAAATGATATAAAAATCTGTTTCTTTTGTTTGGGAATTATTCTGAGTTTTTTGATGCGTGCAGCTAAGGATCCTGATTGATACACATGTAGACTTATTAACTTGACTCTCTAGGAAAAGGGAGCACTGCTTCATCAATTGTGATACAATTTACCTGCAAAGTCATCTGGCCTTGTTTTCATCATGATAAATTGCTTAATTGCATTTTTCTTTGTACATGTAAAGTGTATCTGAATTTTCCACTTCTTCTACTGTTCAAATCACTAATTTTTTATATTTCAAGCACATTCATTTATTCTAAGTTGTTAAATTTATTTACATATTCCCTTATTATAATTTTAATGCCTGTAGTACCTGCTTAAGGTCCTCTCTTTCATTTGTATTATTATTTACTTTCTCTTTTTTTTCCTTGATCAATCTAGTCTGAGGTTTACCAATTATATTGATCTAGTGAAAGAATATACCCTTGTTTTCATTAATTTTTTACAGTTTATATCTACCTTATTATTTTATCATTTTTCTTTTTTGTTTATTTATTTGATTTTTATTATTTGATTATTAATTTGATTTTTCTAGCCTCTTATTGTATAGGCTTAGGGTTTCTGTTTCCTGTAAGTCATTGCTTTCACTGCATTCAACGAACACTGCATGTTATATTTTCATATTAATTAAACTCAAACAATTTTTAAAATAATGTATCTTGTGATTTCTTCTGTTATCTGTGAGGTTCTCAAAAAATTTTTTTTCCCAAATGGCTTGGAGTCTTTCAAGAACTCTCTTTTATTATTTGTTCTACCATGTTATAAAATATATGCTGTGTAATGCTAGTCATTTCAAATGAATTAATATCTGCTTATGGCCCAGCAGTAATACTGTCTATCTTGGTTACTGGCTTACATTGAATCAAAAAGCAAATGTATTTTGCTGGTGTTGGTAAATTAGTCAATAAATGTCAAATAAGGGCCAATTGGTTGATGATAATGTGTAGAGTTTATATATCCTTTCACATTTTCTCCTTGTTATATCAATTACTGATGAGGATTATTGCATCTTCAATTATATTTTGTGTCAACTTTTATTTTTAATTCTGTCATTTTTCTGCTCCATACATCTTGTGGATCTATTTTGAGGTGTGTATGTATTTAGATGGTTAGACTTTTCTCTCTGGTAATACTCCTTGTACTGACATATCCTGTGTTTGATGGTAATGTACTGGTGATCGTCTTCTCACAGGGTTGCTGTGAGTCAGGATCAACTCGATGACTGCACGTTTAGTTTAACTTGAATCTTATAGTTAGCCAGTACGTGGCATACCTTTCTATATCCTTTTATTTTTAGTCGATTTTTATTTTTAAAGGAGGTGCCTTGGTATTTAGAATATACCATTGAATTTACAGAAATCCTTGGGAATTCACTAAATTAAAGAGGATAAACCCCGAATAGTTATCAGATTCAAATACGTTTAAATTGGAAATATCGTAAACGTAACACTTAAAAGTTATCATTCTTTTTAATACTTGATGAGTTTTGGAGTCACGTGAAGCATGCATACACGAAGACAACAAAAAGTCATTTAAAAGACAGAAAAGAAAGAAAAATCAAAGTGGATGTCAAAAGAGACTCTGAAACATGTCCCTTAGCGGAAAGTAAGTAATGTGTAACGAAGGAGTGATGAGGTCAAAGAGCTGAAGAGAAATTTTCAAAGTGCAGCTCAAGAAGTCAAATTAAAATATTATAATGAAATAGCCCCAAGACCCAGAGGTAAAAACCAAAAAGAGCAAATATGCTCAGCACTTCTGAAGCTGAAGGAACTAAAGATAAAAATAATCAATCCTCAAGTTGCAATATTAAAGGAGTCCAGGGATAAAATAATGAACGGTGTAGGAAGCATCCAAAGAAGATATAAGGAATACACACAGTCACCATGCCAAAAGGAACTGGTTGACATTCCACCCTCTCAAGAGGTAGCATTTGCTTAGCAACTAATGGTATTGATGAAGAGGTACGGCCTCTGCAGAAGAATTTAACTGGAATCAAAGTCCTAAGAATTCCAGATCAATAGAAATTATTTCACCACACACATGCAGTGTTGGATACTTACTAGTCCAGGCCAAGAAATTTGGAAGGCAGCTACCTGGCCAACCCAAAGCAAGAGACCCACGTTTGTGTCCAATCTAAAGAAATGTGAACCAATGTGGAAATTATCAAACAATGTATCATTAATATCACAAGCAAATAAACATTTTGCTGAAGATTTTAGTCAACAGTGATTACAGCAGCAGGCTTCCAGAAATTCAGGCTGGATTCAGAAGAGGGCAGAGCATGAGGCGCATCATTGCAGATGTCAAATGAATCTTGGGTCAAAGCAGAAAATACCAGAAAAAATTATTTTTGTTTTATTGGCTATGCAAACACATTCACCTGTATGGATCATGATAAACTATGAAGAACATTGCCAAGAATGGAATTCCAGAATACTGAATTGTGGTCGTGTAGAAGGTGTACATAGATCAAGAGGCAATTATTGAAACAGAACAGTGAAGTTACGTGTTTAGGTTGTATCCTTTCACCATATTTATTCAGACTGTATACTGTTCAAAGAATCAGAGAAGCTGGGCGATGCGAAGAAGAAGGTAACTTCAGCTTGAAGGAAGGCTCACTGGCCACTTGTGGTATGGAGAGGAGTCAACGTGCCTGTTGAAAGTGAGGAGGCCTTGAGGCACTTGCTGATGAAAATCAAAGCCTGTAGCCTTCAGTAAAGATTACAATTCATTGTAAGGAGATAAAGATTCTCACAATTGGACTAATGGAGAACCTCATGATAAACCGAGAAAATACTGAACTTGTCAAGGATTTCACTTTACTTAGACACACAATCAATGTTCATGGAAGCAGCAGTCAAGAAAGCGAGAGACATACTGCATCAGACAAATTTGCCTCACAAAGTCTCTTTAAATTTTTCAAAAGCAAGGCTATCACTTTGCGATCCAAGCCATGGCATTTTCAACCACCTCTTATGCTCTGAACATTGGATAATTAATAAATAAGACTGGGAAAATTGTTGTATTTAAATTATGGTGTCTGTGAACAACATTGAATATACTATGGACTGCCAGAAGAACAAAGAAATCTGTCTTACAGGAAGTACAACCAGAATGCTCTTTAGAAGCAAGGATGGCAAAACTTCCTCTCAAGTGCTTGGATCTATGATTCGGAAAGGCCATTCTATGGAAAACATCCTGCTGAGTAAAGTAGAGGGTACCAGAAAGAGAAAGACCCTTGAGGAGACAGGTTGGCATAGTGGCTGGAGCAATGAGGTCAAAGGCAGCAGTTGTGAGGGTGGCACAGCACCAGGCAGTGTTTTGTTCGATTGAATCACTATGAGACAGCATCAACTCGAGGGCACGTAACCACAACCTCATGTAAACTATGAGGACCTTCTGATACGATGCTTCCTTTTTCTCCTTCTTAGCCTTTAGGCTATTGTGCCGAGCTATTTCAATCCTACATATGTTTTGAACTACACAACGCATTAGGCTCTATTGCTATAGGCATTTACTTTATTTTAAAAATAACTATTGTATAGTTTTTTAACCTATGCTCATTTCTGTGCTTCTCAACTCTTTTTTTCAGAGTTCAGCTTAATTTTGGTGTTATTTCCTTTCTATCCTAAAACTTTAGATATATAATTTCTTGTAGACTTTGCATACACTGTTGCTTCTGCTTCTTCTAGATGCCCCCATGGCAAGTTTGTTCACCTCTGTATGTCTTTTGCTCAAATGCCATAAAATCTCTCAGGCTCCTTTCACCACCTATTTAATATTGCAGTGCTCTGCCCCACCCCCCTGACATTCTCCAGAGCCTCTCCTTTTCCTTTGGAATTTGTATAACTTTCAACACTCTCTGATCTGTCTGATTATTCGTTTGTTCATTTGTATTGCTGGTGTTAGAATTCAAAGTCCACCAGAATAACAATCCCTAATGCTGTCCATTTTGTCTACAGATGCACGTTTAGTGGATAAAGCCTCATCTTGCATGTGGTATATGACCAATAATAATTTACTGACAGAATGAGCAAGGCCACTTTCTTACCTCTAATAAAAGAAGAGATGTTCTTCTCATGTCTTAATGAGTCTATTCTCAATTATGGATATGACTCTCACTCACGGCCAACAAGTCGATTCTGATTCAAAGCAATTCTTTAGAATGGGGTAGAACCGCCCTTGTGGATTTCTGAGACTGTAGAGCTTTTCCGTAAAAGTAAGCCACATCTTTCTCCCACAGAGTGGCTGGTGGTTTTGACCTGCTGACCTCCAGGATAGCAGCCCAACTCATAACCCCTCCACCACCAGGACAGCTCATTTAAACTCATTCCAACCAGGGAGCTAACTGATTTAGCAGTTAACCTAATCCATGAAAAATAAGAAGGAGGAGAGACTTCTGTATGTTGTGTGGCGCCCTGGTGGTGTACTAGTTACAAATTGGACTACCAACCATGAGATCAGCTGTTTGAAATCACTAGCCCCTCTGTGGGGGAAAGATGAGGATTTCTACTCTGATCCAGAGTTAATATTGTGGAAACCCACAAAAGCTCTATCCTGTCCTAAAGGGTTGCCATGTGACAGAATTGACTCAGGATCAATGTGTTATTGTATGTTATGTATTAATTTCATTCCAACATTTCCTGAAAGGTAGGCTACAGCAAGATGCTGTGGTCAGGCACTAGGATTACAGAAAGAAGGGGTACAGACCCTGATTCAGGGTGCCATTGGAACTCTGGAGAGGAAGCCAAATTAATCCATCCACAATCTCAGGACTACGTGGTGCCACCGTGGTCTAGCTGAGGTTTGGAGGCAGTGCTCACACAGCAATGACTAACAGGGTTGTTGGGGGAAGTCTTCACAGAGAGGAAGTGATGGCTAAACAGGGTTCTGACAAAATGCAAAAGAAATATTTCTCCCTGAGCACAGATACGAGTAGAAATGAGTGCCAGTTTAAACAGAGTTGTGTGGTCCCGATTGATGCTCACTGGCTAGATGCCTGCTTAAGAGGCAACCGAGTGACTATGAGGTTTAGCCAAGCCACTTTGGACACCATCACAGGATCTGGATAAACAGGGAAGCTTTGCAGCTGATGAGCATCTGCATCAGACTCTACAGGTAACTCTAAGAGCCCAAGAGTGAAAACTCTCCCACAGTGGTGAGAGGATGTTTGCCTGCCTTCCTGGGGAGGGTGAGCAGTTTAGAGCAAGCATCATAAATTCCCTGAGACAACATCTGATTTCCAACAGCTGTAAAACTTCTGAGGCTTTGTGCTCTCAGCACAGCCGCAGACAAAATGACAACCTCTGAGATTTAACTTTAGGGACTGAAGCGCTTTCTGCCAGAAACCCGTGATGTAATCTGGAGGAGCCTGTCAAAGACTTGCACAAATTTAGGTTCCAGGAAAAGAAGCCCGGCTTCGCTCATCTTTGGGGGCTACACTTCCCACAGGGACACGGCCCTATGTTTGACTTTGAAGCCAGCTTCTGGGGTCAACTCCCACCTATCTGTGCACCACCCAACTCCCCCTATCCGCCCCCTTCTATCCATCCTTCCAGGCAAGTCCCCTAATGCCCTTAACTTCTCCCTAATCCAGTAAACAAATTTCAGTTACAGATAAACATGATTTATGAAAACAAATCTTCTCCTGAATCTGCTTAGAGAAGCAATGTCACATAGCTGTAAGCAAAGATGAAAGACCGTGATTAACAGGACCCACATCTGCAAAAGGGAGGACACAACTTGAGCCTCTGCCAGGCTCTTCCTCAAAGAGTGCGCACACTCGATTGATAAGAAAGCTAATGACCACTCTTTACTGACTGCTTCCTGTCTGCATGCACTGTGCTCGGTGCCTCTGTTCCTCTCCTTCACGAATGTCCACCACCACCTCAGCCGGTAGACTCTATGTTCATTTGCCCAGGATGGTTTAGAAAAGGTAAGTCACTTGCCCAGGTCACAGCACGGATGCATGGAAGAACTTGGACACGGGCATAGAAATGACCAGACAACTATGTGCAGCCAACCATCCTGATAAGTTAAAAAATAATTATATAGCCCGGGGCCTGGCTTATCTGATTGTGGTATCGCCTTGATCTGCTTTCTAGGATAAGTGCCAACTGTCTATTAGAGTCTTCCCTACACAGAGTCCACTTCTCCATCACGGCCCAAGAGCCAGTGGGAACCCTAACAGAGAAACGTTGGGGATTGGGGAAACGTAGCGTCTTGACGAACCACAGCAGGAGAGGTTGTCCCGTGTGGGTGGCTACAAAGCGCACGTCCCTGCACAGCGATTCCAGGAAGGCTCCATCCCTCAAGGACAGGATCTATGCTTATTAAGGAATCTGTTAGTCACCGCCCTTCCCCTCTGTGCTCTCAAACTAATGAGAAGTTGACGCATGGGTCAAGGCGATCATAAAATACCGGCATGGTTGTTTGCGGAACTGGAGTGGATCTGGAGACTAGGATCTAGAGCCAACAATAAACTTTCATCTTCCTCAGTCTAGCATGAAGCCACTTACCCAAGTAAAGCAGCTTGGCACCCAGTGTTTACCCAGGGTAGAGACAGAGGCAGACCTGCAGTGGAAAGCCAGTTCCAACCCAAACAAGACTGACATGTGTTAATAAAACAAAACACATCTAAAAAACAAACAAACAAAAAAGCCCATGGTGATGGCATCTGTCCTTCCCTGGCTACCCAAGGGAGGAGGAAGAGAACCGTCATCCCCAAGAGCAGCTGACCAAGGCTGATTCTATGAGGCTTCGGTTCAACATGCCTCCACCCTCCTTCTCAACAATGCTGACAGCAACAATCTCGCCCATAACATTCTCCCCTTTTCTGCGGGATTCGCTACATCACTGCAGTGGCCGCACAGAACTCACAGGCTGTACTCACAGTGAGGAGGTGTGTTAGGGGATGTGACAGGTTACAGTTTAGGCAAGGAATGGTCTGGATGCTGTAGTTGTTCAGTCAGGACAGCTTCTTCTCTGACTTGGTCTCTTGGCCTCCCTTGTCCCTACTCATCCAAGGTTATAAAGCTCTTTGAGGGCCCACGGCAACTGCCAGAAGGGCATGGTACCCTGCCTAAGTCTCAACCGAATGCTGCTCCGCTCTAGCTCTGTGGGTCAGCAAGCCTAATTCCCTCAATTCATTAAGTGCCTCGTAGCACCCAACTCCGCACACCTGGGGCATGCTTGCACCAAAGCATCCAACTTGACTTGCTCCGTGAGCTGAGACCACCACCCTCCTCCGCTCTGGTTCTCGGTTCTGTTGATGCTGCTCTTCCACCCCTCTTTCTGCCGTCACAGAGGGGCCTTGGGTCAAGGGGGTTGATGCACAGGTATCTCTGGATCCAGAGGACACACTCAGTCCTGACACTCTCTCTTACTGCTCTTCTCACACCTCTGCTCCTTACATGGCTCATTGTATACGCAGGAGCATGGCGATCCCAAGGAACCCTGTTAGCAGTCACTCACAGCCGCATCCTATCACTATCTCCCCACACCTTCTCAGATCTGGACCCACCAGGAAAAAGTCGCTTGGTGGGAGTATCTAAGACAATGGCTAGAATGATTAATTATTTAATATAGATTATATTATATTATTTCATAATTATGTTAACTTTTAATACAGATTAAATAATTCACTGCACTGCAGCTTGCTATATGGAAACAAGGGTCAAGAGCATCCTTGTACCGCAGGGAGAACAATTCCCAAAGGGAAAATCAGGCAGGCGACAAGGAACTGCACCCAATTCCAAACTTAACCCATTCCAGTCATCACGCTGCCCACTCTTCCCAGCCTTCAGGTCGCCTCTCCTCTCTCAGGAAGAAGGGCATGAGGATAAGGATGGGAATATTTTCCAGTGGTTCTAGAGCACAAGCCACCCTTGTATTGGCCATCAGTAACACGGAGACTATAAAGTAGCACATTCCATGGTAAATGTAATTTTGGCATTTGCTCTTCACACCTCCTGAATCTACAACCTTGATGTGTTCGCACTGTGGGTGGGATATGCTTTTGTAAGTCTTGGTTCAGAGCCTGATTACACAATTTATTAGTAGCGGTATATTTTGAGTGGTATATGCATGAGAGACTTTACAGGTTTCTACGGACTCTCCTGCACCTCTGGTGTGCCCTAGTTTGTTTTCTGGTCCAATGTAGGAGAGGGGTGTAGAGTCACACACACACACACACACACACACACCTTAGCAAACTTACCAACTTCAGCTGGATGCAGGGATGCCCAGTTAAGCTCATAGGAGATAAACAAACCCACATCCAGCCAGGGTGATCTAGGCCTGGTTGTTATTTAACTCCCTAAGTGCTGGAGCAATGGCTAACTCATTGAAAGCTACAGATACTTCCTTAATTCATTTGGAATTCCCAAGGACTAGTAAAGGCTCTGGAATAATACCAATGCTCAATAGGGGTTTGTTGTTTGAATTAATGAGCATAATCGTGTTTTGTTTCATTAAAAAAAAAACACAGCCTACCACCATGTCTCACTCTCACTGGAAGACACTGTGATAACCCACTATGAGATTTTGGAGAACTAAAGTTGAATTAGGCAGTACTTTCATGGCTGCATGATAGCAACCTCTCGTGCTCACACCACAGAGTAGAAAGCCTGCTTCCTTTACCTCCTCTGTACTCGGGTGAGATGAAATGAGTCAGCATGGCCAGGTGTCCCTTTGGAGCCCATGTTGACTCTGATTGCACAGCCACCCCAACCCAGAGGCACCCAAGTCCCGCCAGAGCAGGGCAGCATCAAGTCGAATCCATCTCCCTATTTTGTAAAGGGTATTTCCCAACGCATCTGAAGGAAGATATGCCTTCTCAGGCTGGGTGGATGCTGTTTCCCAGGAGTACCATTCTGGAAGGTGGACCATCAGGTGGAAGAAGTTTTCTTCAGAGAGCTGCATTCCCTTGGGAATGGTGACAGCTGGAGCTCGACGGGGAGTCCTGTTGTATTCCGAGGTGTGAAGGGAAGGCATGAACTGTGCATATGCTGTACCATACAGTTTGCCTACTGCTGCTTATAGCTTCATTGTAGCTGTGAATGCTCTGTTCCTCTCCTCTTCACCCTTGACGATTCGCAAATAGACAGGATCAGGCTGTGTGAGGCATAGCATTCTCTGCATCATAGCCAATGAAAGATGTGAGTCTGATAGTTCTCCCCACTGGGACAGACGGGTATGTGTTAGGGGATCTCAGAGCTTGTGGCTAAACAGGTTTCCCGTTTATAAAAAGCCTTCCCATCATTGCAGCCTCCTGTTTTTGGGGGTTCATGGAAGATTTTTATTGGAGCCGACTACAAAAGAAAGCTCCCTTCTAAAGTCCATGCATATGAAGAATAATGAATCAGAGGCTACAAAACTTGAGAGACTATCCATCAGTTGCACTACTGGAAGCACAGGTTTCCAACTCATCTCCATCCTACACAGTATTTTGAGGTTGCACGAAGGATGGCCTCACAACCACAGCCAGACGACCTCTGACGGTGGAAAGAGGAGAAACAGGAGGAAGGAGCGAGAGTGAAGACAGGAGGAGAAGAGGTGGGATCCAGGAGAGGAGGCAGACTCTTGTCACAATCTTTTCAGTGCACAAAATGAATTCTGTTCATCTTAGATTTGGTGAGCTGGATAATATTCTATACACAGCTCCTAAATGAATTATTAAATGTCAACTCAAGATGGCTTAACTAAAATGTCCAATTTAATAACCAAAAGTATCTATGGTAACAATAACAATCTTACAGGTGAATGTGGGGTTGTCAAGTCAAACCGTTATAGACAAGCTTTGGGGTGTTTCACATCATCTCCCTCCACAGCTCATCTTCAGTCCCTAAACCGCCGCTCAGGAGAGCACGTCTGTTTCAATAAAGATCATCCCTCCAGGACAGGTTTTACTGTTCAGATTGAGCCAGCAACCTCTTTCTTCCCCGCCCCCCCCCCCTAAAATATAAAACTAAACAAGATCTCAGTCACAACCACCAAATCTTTATTAATGCAATCCTTGTGCTACTTCTGAATATTAATAAAAATTAATAATTAATTTTGCCTTTGGCATTGCAAGATATACTAGTTTTAATTAGTGTACTGTACTCCTATACAATTAAAAAATAATTGATGTCCACGCTTATTGGTGGTATCTGTGATCTTCTTTTCTGTTGTTGTCAACAAATGCCTTAAAAACAAGTTCAAGAATGTTGCGCTGTCTGCTTGATTTATACACCCAAAGTAACAGGCAAATCTTTTATGATGAAACAGAACAGTATTCTGTTTAAATTATACACAAGTATATTAACTAGAAAGAGAAAATTAAAAGCTGATGGCTACAAGGAATAATGGAAAGTCTATAAAAATGTTATATCTATCAACAAATTTGCCTGGAAAATATCAATGGTTGGCACCATCTCTCAGCTGAAACATGGAGAGCCATCTTGGATTTGTTCTGTCGATTCCATCAAGCATTTAATTCTGATGTCCTCCTTAATCAGCTTTAGTTATTTAAATTCAGCATATCATGTTACTGTTCTACTACATCATTTTAATTGTGCCATGAACTACTTTATTATAGAATGCTAAAGTATCTCCCTGTGTCTCCCTCTTCCTTTTTATTTCTTAATAATGCAAACTGTAGAACTCAAGAGAGCACACGCCTATGGTTTAAGAGGGGAGGATAGCTTCTTTTGAAGTTCTTCATTATCAGGACTCCGGAAAATGCAGAGGACTTGTGACAGTTGTTGTGCAAGAAGGAAATCATTTAAAACCCACATCGTACATGGAGTTTGTTTCATTTTTCTGAACCAGTATTTTTATTTAAACCTTTCTTGAGCAGCAGTGAATATACCTGCAGGACATACATTGTTAGAGGTGATACATATAGAGGAATGGAACTTATAAAATACAGACTAAAGAGGAAAGGAGATACGAGATTTGGATTTCACATTCAACCCCTGACTTCCTGTTTTATGGGATTTTGAAAAAATGTTATTTTAAGGCAGAAAATAAAACATTGGCCCTAATAATGATTTAAATATCATAATAGAAATTTTAATTTAAAAAGTAGACTATACCAAAATATCTATCTTATAATGTAATCTCAAGTATATTTTGCTTAAATTGATTAATCACATTTTCCTGAATTATAATTCATTACTTAAGTTCCCAAAGCATTTTCACCTCCCTAGAGTTTATTTTGATCTCACATTATCTTGGTGGTGTATTGGCTTGTTCACAGTCTGTCTTCTATCAGAATCTGGGTGCACAAGGGCAAGTACTCTATTGCTTGAAGCTGAGTCGTCAGTGCCTAGCAAAATGCCTACCTACATATCCAACATACACCTGTGGAATAATATAGTAATCCTTACTAAAACTAAGCTTTTTTACATCCCAGTCTTCTTAGTTGTCCTTTTTCATGCCCACCAAAAGATGAATGGATAAATAAGCTGTAGTAAGGTATAGTCAGGAGCCCTGGTTGCATAGTGGTTACACTTTGGGCTACTGACCACAAGGTCAACAGTTCGAAACCACTAGGTTCTCTGTGGGAAAAAGATGAGGTTTTCCATTCCTATAAAGCGTGACAGTCTCAGAAACTCACGGGCAGTTTTATCCTACCCTGTAGAGTCGCTATGAGTCAGCATCGACTTGGTGGCAGGGCATGAAGAGTACAGGCATACGCACAAGGATTTACTACTCAGCAATTGCAAAACAAACAACTAAACAAAGCTGTGAAACTCTGTGGCATGGTATCATAATGGTAGATACATGGCATTAAGTATTTGTCAAAACCGTTCAACCTCGAACCCTATTGTAAATTATGGATTTTAGGCAATAACACTGAACCAATATTAATCAATTAGTTATAGCAAATGTACCACACAGATTCAAAATATTCATAAGAAAGAAATACTGTGCAGTAGGGAGAAAAACTACATGGGGGATGCTGAACAAACTTCAGTCTAACTTCCAGACTAAGATAGACAAGGAAGAAAGGCCTAAAAATATATGCTTCTGAGAATCAGTCCATGGAAACTCTATGGATCACCAAGGGCTGATCAGCGAGCAGTCCTGGGGATGGCAGAGGAAGGGGCAGCTTTGGGTCAACCCCGCAGAGCATTGTCATGAGCTGGGAGCCAGCTCAGTGTCCGCTAACAGCAGTATTGTACGTTCTGTGCGACTGTTCTGTAAGTCTAATAAAAACAACTATAAAAAATCAACATATTGATATAAATAGATTCAACTAATGATACACACAAAGCCAGGGACAAATCTCAAAACAATAGATTGGGCAACAGAAATTAATAATCAAAGAGTTTATGCTGAATAATTTCCTATACAGAAAATTTGAGGGCAAACGTGGAAAGAGAATTCAAACGAGTGGTCTCCTCTGAAGGGGCGTCCCTGGCAAAGAGCATGAGAGGATGTCTCAGGCCTTGGAAGTGTCAAATTGTTACCAAACTGTACACTTCAAAACGGGGCATTCAATTTAGCTTAATTTAAAAACAATAGATAATTTATTCCTAGTTCATTGGCAAATGGAGGAACACTCAGGAAATGTATGCAAGTGAGAGGCTCTGCAGTTCCTCTTTCCGCCACCACCTCCCCCAGCAGGTTCCTTTGGGCGCTGCTACTGGGCAGCTGACTTGAGGAAGGTGCAACCCCTGCCTCTATGCAGGAGCATTTTTCGATTTGGCTTCCTTCTGATGTGTGGACCCTGGCCTGTTTCTCTGACCTAAGGCACAGGTAATGAGGCAGGGGGTTCTGATCTCAGAGGCAGAGATTTGGATGCAGAGAAGTGGCGAACTCTCCTGCCAGAGCTGTAAATAATGCTTCTAACCATCCAGGCAAATACCATGGTCTATGTCTGCCGGCCCAGCAGGTCCACTGATCAATGTTTACTTTTCAGACTGGGTCAGTATAAGAGGACGCATGTCTGTTCCTGCAGAGACGTGCCATATCACCTAAATTCTGTTAATAATGAGGACCCTGGGAATTGCAAGGTAAGCGATCTACTTCCCTGGGACCCTCTTACAGAAAGGCCCATTGATCAAATTTCTTCTGAGCCTTTCTTCCTTTCAGTGAAAAGGCCCACATTTCTTGGGTGGCAACGGAGGATTCTTTGAGACTTGAAACGCTACCCATCTTCCTTCCCATTCATTCTCCTTTGTCTCGTGAGTTCATCTCTGTTTCCTGCTTAGTGATTGTACTTTCCTTCTCCTCCCATTGCTCTCAACTCGCCGCTATCAAGTCCGTGCTGACTCATGGTGACCCCTGAGGTGGTATCGACTTGATAGCAGTGAATTTGGTTTGGTTCCCCCTCCATTCCTAGTAACCACCAAACATGTTTTGCTTGACGTGCCACTGGTTTTGCTTCTCTAGAAAACCCGCCTGAAAGAGTGCTGGAAACATAGCCAAGGATATCTATCGTAGGGCATACAGAGTACAAAGTTCTGGGAACATCTCAGCCATACCAACAGTTTTGAGGAAATGACTCACTGGGCTTGCAAGTTCGGTACTACAGTCTTGAGGGATACTAAACATGACATGACGTAGTCCACAAAGAGTGTTCGCTACCCTCCCGTCAGTGAGCAATGACTGGAGTCTTAAAAGCTTGAAAGCAGCCATCTAAGATGCAACCATTGGTCCCCTCTTATCTGGACCAAAGAAGAATAAAAAGACATCAAAGAGTCAAGGAAATAATTCATCCAAAAGACATAGGGACCACGTGAACCACAGCCCAGGAGAAGTAGGCGGCGCCCATCCACTATGATCAACTGCTCTGATCAGGAACTTAGTACAAGGTCCTGGACAGAAAGGGAGAAAGAAGATAAAGTAGAAAAAAATCAAAATCATTATAAAAACAAAACAAAAACAACACTGTCTGGTAGACAGTGATGAAATGAACACATGAGACTATAGCCCCTACTTTATCTTCAAAATTGGGCTCCAATTATTTCTCCTACAGAGTGGCTGGTGGGCTCCAACTGCAACCTACTTGGCAACCAGGGATCATTCAACATGTCATATTTTGAATGAATAATTTTCTAGATTTGATCCAATAGCATATTTGCCCTGAGCAGAGGACCTCAAAAGGTTTTTAAAATCATTTTATTGGGGGCTCTTACAGCTCTTATAACAATCCATATATCCATCATTGTGTCAAGCACGTTTGTACATATGTTACGATCATCATTTTCAAAACACTTTCCTTCTATTTGAGCCAGTGGTATCAGCTCCTCATTTTTTCCTCCCTCCCTCATGAACCCTTGATAATTTATACGTTTTCTTTCTTTTTTTTCATGCCTTACACCGACCGCTGTCTCCCTTGTCTGTTGTTCATCCTCCTGGGGTAGGGGGTTGTTATAAGCCAATCATTGTGATCGGCTCCCTCTTTCTCCCACCACCTTCCCCCTACCCTCCTGGTATTGCTACTCTCATTGTTGGCTCTGAGGAATTTATCTATCCTGGCTTCCCTGTGTTGCGAGCTCTTATCTGTACCAGTGTAAATGCTCTGGTCTAGCCGGATTTATAAGGTAGAATTGGGGCCATGATAGTGAAGGGTGGAGGGTGGGAAGCCTTAAAGAACTAGAGGAAAGCTGAAAGTTTCATCATGCTACACTGCACCCTATCTCATCTCTTCCATGTAACCCTTCTGTGAGGGGATGTCCAATTATTTACAGATGGGCTTTGGGTCTCCACTTTGCTCTCTCCCTCGTTCTCATCAATATGATTGTTTGTTCAGGGTCTGATGCTTGATACCTAACACTTGATGATCACACAGGCTGGTGTGCTTCTTCCATGTGGACTTTGTTGCTTCCCTGTTAGATGGCTGCTTGTTTATCTTCAAGTCTTTAAGACCCCATGCACTATCTTTTGATATCTGGGCACCATCAGTTTTCTTTACCACATTTGCTTATGCACCCATTTTATCTTCAGTGATCGTGTCAGGAAGGTGAGTATCATAGAAGGTAAGCATATTAGAAGCAGGTCTTCTTGTGTTTAGGGAGTACTTGAGTAGAGGCCCAATGTCCATCTGCTACCTTAATACTTAGCATAAAATTCTATGTACATAGATTTATTTCCCTATAATGACAGGGAATATAAGTATATTTACATATGTACTAGCCTGTATTTATGCCTCTATAAATGTCCTTTGACTTCTAGTTTTTTCCTCCATTTCCCTTTACTTTCCTCTTATCCCACTATCATGTTAGACATTCATTTGACTTTCATTAATTCCTCTTGGCTACAATGCACTTGATCAAGCCCCAACCAGGCATCGTATGCCCTCCTTGCCATAGATTTTAGATCACTTGTCCCTGGGTTTGTTGGCTCCCCCTTCCTTTCCCCTGCCTCCCCCTCTCCAGTCTCCCCATGGAACCATCAATCCCATTGTTTTCTCCTCCAGACTGTTTATACTGCTTATCTTATCTAGATAGACATGCAAAAACAATAACAAACCTCCAAAGCAAAAAAAACCCAGAAAAATAAAAGAACAACAAAAAGAAATAGTTCCAGGTCTGTTTGTTGACCTTTATGAATGTTTTCCAGTCAAGTCTGATGGTGTGCCATGCCTTCCCCCAAAGTGTATTTTTGGGATTCCTCAGGGACTTCATTGCTTTGTCCCCCTTGCTGCTCTGTTGCACACATGCCCTTCATGTTTCACCCTGGTGTGGTGGAGTTGGATCAGGCACAGTTTCCACACTGTGTCGACAGTGTTGCCCCTGTAGTGCTTTGGTTCAGTGAGGGAATGTCATGTCTCATGGCTGGGCTGGCCCTATGGTCCTCTCTGTGCATTGGCTGCTCTGAACAGGAATATCATCCTCAGGGATTGGTGGGCCAGGATGTGTTTGTCTCTCTCTCTCTCTCTCTCTCTCTCTCTCTCTCTCTCTCTCTCTCCTTTCCTCTTAGTTTGCTCCTGTGTGCTCTCAGCAGACGTGCCCTGTCTCCCAAAGCTGTAGCTTCATTGCTGTCCTCTGTAATGCATTTTTCTGGGGAGGGCGCAGCACATAGCTTGGGGCCGGTCCCGCAGAACTCTGTATCGGTTCACTGCTTCCTGTTGGTATGTTGTATTCAATTCATGGAGCATCAGGTTGAGGTCTAGTGCCTCTGTCCCTCTCCTGTGAAGATATAAATAATACCCTCCCCCTGGGTGGGTTAGTGCCCTGTTTTCCCTGCTACCAATGACCTTTTAAATGTTCTTTCTTTCTTTTCCCCTCCTTTTTAGTTAACTGCTATATATATCCCTGAATTGGGTCTGACCCCTGACATAGTCCCTGGGCCTCACCCCAGGAATATATGCATATAGTAGCTTTTGCATACCCCTATGCCCCTTTTACTTTTTAAGCTTACCCCAGGGGACTCATGTTGTAGTTGTCTTTTGTTCTTGGCTTACTTCGCTTAACATAATTTCCTCCAATTCTTCCCATGCAGCGATGTGCTTCTTGAGTTCATCATCGCGTTTTAAGGATGTGTAGTACTCCATTGTATGTATGTACCACAGTTTTTAATCCATTCGTTCATTGATGGGAATTTAGGTTGTTTCCAACTCCTTGCAATTGTGAACTGTGCCACAGTGCACATTGGAGCACAGATGTCTGGCCATGGTTTGTTTCTTGCATCTTCTGGGTAGATGCCCAGTAATGGGAATGCTAGGTCATATGGTAGCTCAATTTCCATTTGTTTTAGATATCGCCAAATCAATTTCCATAATGGCTGTACATTCAGCCCTACAGGTCCACCAGCGGTGGACAAGAGTTCCTATCTCATCACAGTCCCTCCAACACTTGCTATTTTCTGACTTTTTGAATTGAGCTATCTTTGAGGGTGTTAGGTGGTATCACATAGTTGTTTCAATTTGCATTTCTCTTATGGCTAATGATCAGGAACATTTTCTCACATATTTATTGGCCATTCAGATTTATTTCCTTATGAAATGTCTGTTCAGAACCTTTGCCCACCTCCTCAATGGGCTATTAGGTTTTTTCTTTTTGTAAGCTAGCAGACTTTGTAGATTTTAATAAGGCCTTTGTCTGATGTGTCATTGCTAAAGATGTTTTCCCTGTCTGTGGACTCTCTTATTACTCTCTTGGCAAAGTCTTTCCCTGTACAAAGGTGTTTTATCTTCAGTATATCCCACTCGTGAATTTGTGCCTTTCCTGTGTTAGTGTCCTTCTCGATTTCTGATAGCTTATGTATTCCCTGTGCCAAAGTTCTCAGGTTTGTCCCACTTCCCTTATTAATAGCCCTAATAATTTGGGGTTTTACCTCAAGGACTGTGATCCACCTTGAGTTTATTCTTGTGCATGGAGTGAGGTAAGGGTCTTGCTTCATTTTTCTGCAGGTAGCTATCTATTTTTTTCCAGCACCACTGTTGAAGAGGACATTCGTTTCCCGTTTGATTTTTTTTTTTTATGCTATCAAAGATCAGTTGTCTGTATGCTGATGATTTCATTTCCAGATTTTCAGCTCTTTTCCATTGGTCTGAGTTCTTTTCAGTTCTTCTCCATATCTGTCATTATACCAGTACCACTCTATTCTGACCACTGTGACTGTATAACAGGTGCTAAATTCAAGTGAAGTAAGCCATCTGACTTTGTCCTTCTTGAGTTCTCTGCTAATTCTGGGCTTCTTCTTTCTCCATATGAAATTGGTAATCATTTTTTCCAGTTATTTAAAGAAAAATGATGGCATTTGTATCAGGATAGCATTAAACTTATATAGTGTCTTGGGCAGAAAAAAACCTTTACTGTACTGAGTCTTCCAATCCATGAGCATGGGATATTCTTCCATTTGTTGAGGTCACTCTTGGTTTCTTATAATAATGTTCTGTAATTTTCTTTGTACAAATCTTTTGGTTTTTTGCATCAAGTATATCCCTAGATATTTCAGTTTGTTCTTGTTATTGTGAAGGGTACTACCTTTTTGAACCCCTCTTCCATAGCCTTGGCCAATGTGTATAGCAGTTCTATAGACTACTGCTTATTGATCTTGTATCCTGCCACTCTGCCATATTCCTCTATGGCAGTGATTCTCAACCTCCCTAATGCTGTGACCCTTTAATACAGTCCCTCATGTTGTTGTGACCCCCAACCATAAAATTATTTTTGTTACTACTTCATAACTCTAATTTTGCTACTGTTATGAATGGGGTGACCCATGTGAAAGGGTCCTTCGACCCCCCCAAAAGGGTCACGACCCACAGGTTGAGAACTGCTGCTCTATCTATGGCTTCCAGCACTCCCCTTGTGGAGCTTTTGGGTTTCTCAGATATAAAATCATATCATCTGCAAATAATGATAATTTCACTTCTTCCTTCTCCTGGCGAATAAATGTGATGTCTTTCCTTTGCCTTATTTTGTTAGGAAGGACCTCCAGTACATTGTTAAGTAAGATTTGGGATAAGAGGCATCCTTGTCTCAACCTCCTTTTCAGTGAGATTGTTTTTGTCTTTTCTCTAGTGACTACCACATTGGCTTTTGGTTTTTCATATATGGCTTATATTATATTGAGACCTTTTCCTTCCATTCCTCTGTTCTTGAAAGCCTTAAACAAGAATGCATGTTGAGTGTTTTCAAATGCTTTTTCTTCATTTATCAATATTATTATTTGGTTCTTATAATTTTTCATGTCAATGTGGTGATTAATGCTAATGGTCTTTCCTATGTTGAACCATCACTGCATCCCTGGTATGAATATCACTTGGTCATTGAGGTAGTTAGTTTATTGTGCCAACCTGGCCGATAAACACATGTGGGGTTAATTGAAGGGTGGAGGGATAAATGGCTCAGTGAGCCTCACCTTTCTAGATCTCGGGTCTCTGGCTTTCTGATGGTTGGACAAGGAAGCCTTAGCCAGTTCCCTGCTTTACCTGGCAAGACTCACTTCCTACAAGACATCCCTGAGGAGAAGCCACATGGACCTACCCCGATGCAGCCCTGGGTGCTGGAGTACCTGTGTGGAGACCCCTGCCAGCGCTGAGATGTTTACACATTCACTGACTGGGCTTTCCTCCTGCAGCTGGCATCATTGCGTCTGTTTTGTGAGATGGAGGAGGATTTTCTGAACTGGTGTTGGACATATGGGTTAATGGATTAATGTCATGGTGAATTATCTGTTTTATATACTTTTGTATTTTGTTAAGGATTTTTGCATCGATGTTCATTAGGGATATTGGTCTGTAGTTCTTGATTCTTGTGAGATTCTCGCCTGCTTTAGGTATCAGAGTTATACTAGCTTCATAGAAAGAGTTAGGGAATTTGGCATCCTTTTCTATGCTCTTGAAGAGTTTATGTAGAATTTGTGTCAGTTTCTCCCGGAATGTTTGATAGAATTCTCCTGTGAAGCCATCTGGCCTGGGGGGATTCTTTTTCTTGGTCATTCCTTGATGATCTTTTCTATTTCTTCTATTGCTATGGGTCTGTTAAGATTCTTAATGTCCATGTTGGATAATCTAAGTAGTGATTGTTTTTCCCAGTATTTGTCCATGTCTTCCAAGTTTTTGAATTCATTGGGTCTTTATAGTCCTGTGTAATTATAATTTTGATTTCATTAGGGTTGATTGTAATGTGCCCTGTTTCATTTCTCATCCTTGCTATTTAAGTTTGTTCCTTCCTTTCTTTGGGTTGGTTTGCCAGCAGTCTATGTATTCTGTTAATCCTTTCAAAGAACCAATTTTTAGCTGTATTTATTCTTTCCATTGTTTTCTTGTTTTACCTTTCATGTATCTCAGCCAAGATTTTTATTATTTAGTTTTCCTTTGCTATTAGTAGAATTGTCCTGCTCGAATTGCTGGAAGTTTTGAGCCACCATATCAGCCATAAGTCTCTCTTCCTTTTTCATGTTTGCATGTATTACTATCAAACTTCCTCTGATAACAGCCTTTTCTGTGTCCCAATGGTTTAAGTATATTATATTCTCATTCTCATTGATTTCTAGAAACTCCCTAATTTCATCTCTGTTCCACTCCTTTTGCAATAGTCACCCTCCAATTGTTTGCCCTTGTTTTCTTAATCATCCTTTGGTTGATTTCCAGTCTTATTGCATAGTGGTCAGAGAGGGAAGTCTGTATGAGCTCTATGTGCTTGAATTTACACAGACTCAACTTGTGTCCCAGCATGGTCTATCTTCGAGTATGTGCCCTGTGGGCTGGAAAAGGATGTGATTTTTTTTTTTTTTTAACATCTGGGTGGAAAGCTCTGAAAATATCTATCAGGTGAAGTCATCTAATTGTAGAGTTTAGATTTTTAGCCTCATTGCTAAGCTTCTTTCTCTGTGATCTATCTTTTTCAGAAAGTGGTGTATTAAAGTCAACTACTATAATTGTTGAGCCTGTGATTTCTTTTTTCATCTTCTGGAGCGTTTGATTGATGAATTTTGCAGGGGTCTCATTGGGTGTGTATTTATTTATTATGCTCACTAATTCTTGGCCTACTGTTCCCTTGAGCATTATATCGTGCCCCTTCTTATCTCTTTGTTATGGCTTGCACCTTGAGATCAATTTTATCCCAGATTAGGATTGCAACCCCTGCTTATTTTTGCATTGCCATTTGCTTGGTATGTTTTCCTCCAGCCTTCGATTCTCAGCCTATTTTTGCCTATAATCTTGAGATGTTTTTTCCTGTAGGCAGCAGATCGATAGGTTGTGTTTTCTAAGCCAGTCTGCTAGCCTGTTTTTAATGGCCAAATTCATTGATATCCAGGGTTATTACATCCATCTGTGCACTCTGATGTCATGCTGTACCTTTTGTGCTGAATGCTTTCCTACTTCCCTTTCTAATCAGTGCATTTTGCACGTATGTGTGTGTTTTATTTTTTCCTTATTTCTTCAAGATAGCATTTTTTAATGCTATCTTGGGGACTGTTTTCGATTTGTTGGCCCCTTGATGGTGTTGTTCTATGTGGTGGTCTCTTGTTTATGGCTAGTGGGTGTTGTTTTTCTGCCCATACTTTGTTGGCAAGGATGTTTTATGGGGCTGGATTTCTTTTAACATATTCATTGAGTTTTTCTTTGTCTGGGAAGACTTACCTCTCCATCTATCTTCATAGATAATTTGGCTGGATAGAGTGTTCTTAGGTTTGCTTTATTTTCTTTCAATTTTCGGTATATGTTGCTCCACTCTCTCCTCTCCTTCATAGTGTCCACTGATAGGTCTGAGCATATTCTTATTTGGGTGCCTTTATAGGTGACTGCTTTCTTTCCCTAGCTGTCCTAATTTTCTTGTTTTCCTCAAAGTTGGGTATTTTAACTATTATATGCCTTGGTGAATTATTTTTGGGATTAAGACTAGCTTTAGTTCTAGTTCTTTCGGCCTCCTGAATGGTTGACTGGTTTTTATTCATTAAGTTGGGGGAAGTTTTCCTCTTAGAATTCCCTCGTTATTTTTGCTGTTGACTTCCACATTGTGTCTTGTCCAGGTAGTCCACTTATTCTAATGTTGTTCCTCTCATAGCATCAGACATTGTTCTCAGGTTCTCTTCAGCTTCTCTGATTATCTCCTTTGATTGTCTTTCTGGTTTGTTGAAGTCTGCCTGGTTATCCTATAGATCACTGGTGTGATTCCCTGTTTCTTCACGTCTGTTGGCGACATCTGTGAATTTGGACAGGCTTTTGTTACCTTGTCTTGTATTTCCCTTTGGTGCATGGCCTTTATCTCCTCTGTCACTTCATCTTTTTTCTGTCTTGCTTCCATCATATCCTGTATGACTCTAAACAACATTCTGAAGATTTCTTTCTGTAGCAGGTAATGTCTGCCTCTTCTGTGAATGCCTTTAGGTTCAGGTCATCCTCTGACCTTGGATTTTGTTTTTCTTGTGTTCTTGTTGAGGCTGTTGAAACAGTTTGCTGTTTATGTGTAATTTTGGGGGGACTTGGTGTCATTTTCCCGGTAGCCAAAGTGCCCTGGGCTGTCTCTTTGGAAGGTTTGTAGGCATACTTCTGTGGGCTTCCTGTAGCTAACCATGCTCGGGGGTTGTGCTTCACCTTTGTCCTACTGGGGTTTCCCTCTCACCTTACCCTATCTGAAATATGTTGTTTGGAGAACAGGTTGGATGGCCCTCTCAGTCGTCAGTCTCTGAGGTCAGCCTGTGTCACACTCTAGTTACTAGTTACTCTCACGCTTCTGTAGGGGCCTGTTCACAGCTGTCAGAAGGAAAGTGCTTGTCTGGCCATGGGCATGTATAGCTTGGGGAGTGGGGATGGGGTGGGGTGGTCTGTTCCCAGCTATAGACACTGTGGTTGGGCAGGGTGAACCCCAACTCTATCTGTCAGCTTGGTGTGAAACTTTGCCACTCCAAACACAGAGGGAAAGAGAATTCCAGGTTCTTTGGGGTTTCAAACCATGGCTGCCTGAGCCTCTGCTGGGTGGCTGGCAAACTTGGAGCATGGTGGCTGGGGCTCTGGCAGATGACTACGGTGGTAGCCACGGTGGAGATGAAGGTGGTCTCTTCCTGACTAGAGGCATGTGGACAGGCAGGTAGGGAAAAGGACCCAGCTATATCTGTTGGCTTAGTGCACAGCTCCATCACTCAGAGAACAGAGAGCAAGGAAGTGATGGGCAGAGCCGGGAAAAGGTAGAAAGGAGAATGCCAGTCTTAGAGGGTGGATCCACCACTGGGCAGTGAGAGGGCCCGGTGCCATTTGGGGTATCAAACTGAGGCTGCAAGTGTCCCTGATGATCATCTGGCAAGCTTGGGGCACAATGGAAAGGCCAGCAGCCAGGGGTGATAGCTGCAGTGGGATCTGCAGCAGCACAAGTGGTGCACATCGGATCAGTTCCTACGGTAGGCCTGGATCCCCGGGACTCTGCAGCGGGTGCAGGAGATGGGATGGAAGTCAGTTCCTGGTTCAGGGAAGCACTCTGGGCTGTCTTGGGAAGTAACGAACAGCCTCGGAACCCCTACTTAGCCCCCAAATCTCCCCACTCACCCATCTCCACAGAGCTCCCAGCATGAGCTGTCTTCCTGGTTGCCGTCTTGCCAGACCTCAAAAGGTGGGTTTTTAAAGCCTAAAGCACAATAGAAATCACAGCAGAATAATGCATCTTGGCCCTCTGATCTTCAACTCCCTTGTCAGCACTCTGCTCTGGGGCTCAAGGGAAGTCTATATCCTGGATTCTGATCACCTGCAATGTTTCGGTCACAGTTTCCCAGTGTTGGGTTAAATCTGCAGAGCCCATTTCAGCACAAGGTAGTTCTAAAGAAATGAATGTTTCAAAATGATTATTAGGAGCACTTCTCCCAACTTTGCCGTCACTCCCAACCAAGTGCTGAATCGGGACTGCATGCCCCAGTTCCTTTTGGCCTTGCTTGGTATTCACCTCTTGGGCCATCAAAGGCCTGGAAGGTTAGCTCCAGACTGCTGATACATCCATTTTCCAGATGGTGTTGGGCAAGGGAAGGGTAGGAGGGTGTATCCAGTGACAGCATCAAGGAGCCCTGAGGAACTCCAGTTGTACTGACAGTTGACATTCAGCCACCAAACACAGTGCAAAATGCTTTCACATGCATTATCACATTGAGACTTCATTACTGACCTCCAAAGTAAAGATGGTTAACAGTTATTTGTGTGGCATTCTGTTTAGCCCCCCTCCTCCTTAGATTATAAGCTGTGAGCGGTCAGTGACTGGGTCTACTATTGTCCTAATTGTGACCCTTGTTCTGGCACAGGACCTGGAAAACAACTTCTGCTCAATCAGTAGTAACTGAGGAAAAAGTTGTTGCATTCAATAGGTATGAATGTCAAGTCTTCCCTTGGGCCCCCAAATCCAGTACAACTAACTCTAAGGAGGGACTACTAATTGCAAGTGCATGAAAAGTCAAGGAAAGGAGGATGAAGTGGCTGCTGTTGTTGCCAGAGAAGCCCAGTCTGAGTATCCCTGCTCTGTGATATGATCACAGCAGCCATAATGTCAAGAGAAACTGGGTAATATTAGTTTTGCTAAAGAATCCTGGAATCTGCAAATATTAGCTGAAGTACCAGGGTGCATGTTGTGTGGATTGGAGGTATTATGAATGGGGAGCTGATTTCCAACACCTAGACCCTTTCTCTGTGGATGATATAGAAGTCACAGATGTAAGTCCTGGAGATGTGTTTGGCTGAGGAAATGGTTTGTCTCCACTGGGGATGAAGCTCCAGCCTCAAGCAAAATAGCAATAATGCAAGGTCATCTTGAGTCAAGAGAGGGATCAGCTCAGATTTTTATTTCTAATCACCTCTGATACTAATATCTATCAATTAAGCAAGGACCATGTGCCAGGAGCCCTGGTGGTACGTACTGTGGGTTATGTGCTGTTCACCACAAGGTCAGCAATTCAAACTTACCAACTACTCTTCAGGAGAAAGGCAAGGCTGTCTGCTCCTATAAAGATTTTCAGTCTCAGAAACCATAGGGCTTTTTTTGGGGGGGAATGGATTACTTTGTCCCATGGGCTCCTCTATTCTCTGGGAAGTAGAGCCAAATAATCCACAACCCCTCTCCTTAAATTATATCATAAGGAGAGAGACACAATAGTTATCACACCAAACAAAGCCAGATAATGGCAAGCTCGTTGAAGAAAATAGAATACAGAGTAACGTGGGAGAGGTTAGTCAAGGGCTAGTATCCTTTATATTGAGAGGCAGGGAGGTTTTCCCACAGGAAGGGTCATTTGGACACCAAGCCAATGGATGTGACCTAGCAGTCTTATCAATGAGAGAACAATCTGCACAAATGGGTGCTGTGGACTTGGGAAGCATTTCCCATCGGGCTATGCCCATTGGCACCATAGCTGGAATACATTTCTCATACTTGCCTCTTGGGGAGTGATCTAAACTTCTATGCACAGACTTGGTGTGTTTCAGCTCCATCTTCCTCCCTGCCTGGGTGACATCCGGTTTCTCTTGGGTGAACATCTAGTTCTCTCTCCCTCTTTCTCTTTTAACAGTTTATTGGCACACAATCCACATATCATACAACTCAATCATTCAATCATATCAAGAATTGTACAATCATTACCTGAATCAATTTTAGAACTTTTTCCCCCCATGGTAAATCACTTTTAAAATGAATTGAGTAATCACCATCGGTTCTGGTGCTCCCTCTCCTCTGAACATCTAGTTCTCTGTCATGCTTTCAGACTTATCTGATTGTTACTCTCCAGAGCCCTGGGGCAGAACTGACAGTCCTTCCTTCCACACTACTTGTGCATGCCTCTGCTGTCACACTTGCCATGCAGCACTGCGCTTGATCCCTTAGGATATGCTCTTCACTGGAGCAGGGCCTCCTGGGAGACAGGCATTTTACCTTGTGTCCCCCAAACCAAGCACAGTGGGAGCACTAGCAGCTACCAATGAATGCTTGCTGAAAAACAGGTCTTGTCATATTCTAACCCCACCTTCTAACAGCGATGGGCTTAAGCCTTGGTTTTCTAACACGACCACAAAGGACCACAGTTCTACTCGCCAGGCTGTTCCTCACTGTGTCCTTTGAGAAGGTGTCTGGAAACATCACTCTATTCTGTCAACACTGCCCAGAACACCTTTTGCTGTTCGTTTTCTGAGGAATGGGGCACCTTTTCTGCCATTACTTCTTCTCTCTGGAGAAGCTCATTCCAAACCCAGCACATGCCACGCCTCTCAGCAGCCTACACAGAGATGTCACGAGGACTTTTTGTGTAACAGGCCAACGTGACACGGCTCACTATACAAATGGAAGTTTTATGATGATAAAATCAGTAGTACTGAGATATTTATGTGACGAGCTGACAGATATAAAACTACAAAGCTTGCTTTTAAGCCTCCCATGCTTTCAGTGGAAAAAAATATATAAATATTGAGATGATGGGTCACTCTGGAAAGAATTTATTATCTAAATTACCTAATACCTGGTAAACTTCTATTATGCAAAATGAAGTCTCTTGATGTTGTTAAAAAGAAAAACTTCACCCCTCGAGATTGCAGCGGATGAATTTATCTGAAGACAAAATCCAAGGATCTCACCTCCCCACTGCCCCAGATAATGCCTTGAGACCTTGGGAGAGAAGAGGTGTACAGCTAGTGGGGATGCCCCAACACCTCCCCAGCCTGTGTCCAGTAGGGGCTGATGGTTCATCCAGTCACACAACATCTGTCCACACTGTGGAGGAAACTCTACAACTAGAAATGAGTGAGCTTTGGAAGAAAGATAGTATTCCCTGGCCACCACAGAATGCATTCTTGGTTGTTGATATTTGCTGCTATTGAGTTGACCTCTGGTCATGGTGACTCCTTGCACATTTGCACAATGAGATGAGATGCTTCCTGGTCCTTCATCATCCACATGATCAGTTGCCGATTAGATTATTATGATTTTTGGAAAATACATTACAAAGCTTTCTTCCTAGTCCACTTCAGTCCAACAGCTTTGCTGAAATCTATTCAGCATCACAGGAACACCCACGTCTCCACTGACAGACAACGGGAGATGGTTGCATGTGGGATACATCGCCTGGGCATGGAACTAGGGAAGGCAAGAGCTCTACCATTGAGAAACCACTGTCCATTGGAGCATGCATGTCACCTGGAAAATCAGAACAGAGGAAGACTTTCAGGATAAGGTGTGGTAATGCAGGAGTGGTTACAGTTATGATCCTGGCTTCAGTCCAGGAGACAACAGAGAACTTAGCAAATCAGCTGGAAAGCTGGAGTCAGTGTACACACTCCACTCAAATGGGGTGGGAGTCAGTGTCGGGCCACTCTGGGTGGTGTACACAATCAAACGGTAGTAGTCTGACAAGTTGACCTTTCCCTGTTGGGCCGACCTCCTTCTATGACTGTGGAGCTCAAAATCCCAGGAGCGAGCATGGCAAGGTAAGAAACAGACCTCGCCTCTGAATCTTTTCATATATTCTGCAATGGGGCGCATTGAGATTTTGTTCTCCTATGAGGGAGGCTGGTAGCTTCCTGCGTGTGACTCATGGGTGGTTTGGAAGGCTGCACCAGTAAAGTGCTGACCGCACAGCTGCTGAGATCATGAACCATTTGTACCACATCAGGCCACCCACGGATGGATTCCAAACCCAACCAAACTCACTGCCATTGAGTTGATTCCAACTCATAGCAACCCTATATAGGGTTTCCATGACGGTAAACTTCACAAGAGCAGGCAGTCTTCTCATTCTTCTGCAGTCTTCTCATTCTTCTGCAGAGCATTTGGTCGACTGAAACCAATGACCTTTTCCTTAGTATTCCAACCCTTACCCAATGCCGCTACCACGACTCTTTCATTTATAAATAGAAAGGTAAAATTCTAGAAAGATGAGCAATGTCCACAAGGCCACACAGGGAGGGGACAGCAACTCTGGCCTTAACACCAGCCCATGTCCTTTCACCCTGCTTCTGTGTGCCTCCTTACTGTTATTTGTTTACTTTTGACACCTGCCATCTCCCAGCATTTTCATGGAGGGGTTATTTTAGGGATGTTAGCAGGACTCTCCCCGCCATAGGTTTGTGTGTCAGAGGAGGTGATGGTGAGTGCACGTGTGAATGTGTGTGCATGATTGTGAGCCGAGCATCAAACCCACAGCAAACTCTTTTACTGTACCTTATCAGATTGATTGTTGGTGTACTGCTCAGCATTGTCTCATCTAAACAAAACCTCCATTTGTAACAAGCCTGCAGATAGAAAGCTGTATTGATCAGGGGCCCACCAGCAACCTGCACTTTTGTCACTGGAGCCTGACAGGTTAATGTGAGGACCACCATCGGTTATGTAGCAAGATACAAAGTGGGACTGCACCATTTAGATCTTTGCAGAGACATCAGCTTAGCACCAGAAAACAAGCTCAGTGGAGCCTTCTGAAAGGTCACTCCTCACTCCTGATTTGCTGATTCACAGTCACAGACACCAGTAGGTTTGGCCTTCCCCAGGCCGCCCGTGCTGCACAAGACCTCATAAAAGTATTAAGGACCAAGGATGCTCCTTTGAAGACAGAGGTGTTCCTGACCCAAGCTATAGTATTTTCAATTGCCTCATCTGCTTGTGAAAGTTGAACATTGAATCAGAAAGATGGAGGAAAAATGGAGGCATTTGAATTATGGTGACATTGGAAGTACTGTGGATTGCCCAAAGAACTAACAGGTCTTGGGAAAAGTACAGCCAGAATTCTCCTTAAAGGCAAGAATGGGAAGACTTTGCCTCCTGTACTTGGACATGTTGTCAGGAGACACCAATCCTTGGAGAAGGACATCATGCACAGCAAAGTGGAGGGGCAAGGAAAATGGGGGAAACCCTCCACAAGATGCATTTCTCTAGCAGCTGCATCTGTGATGGGCCTGAGCATAAGAACCATGGTGAGGACCGGGCAGTGTTGTCTGGTTGTACATAGAGGTTGCTATGGGTTGGATACAACAGGATGGCGCCCTTGGCCTGAGCTATGAAAGATGAGCTGCCATTCACCGAGACAATGAAGGCGTCGGTCTAGGAGGACGACAAAGGCTGCCTTGTTTTATGCTGGCCATCAAGCTGGGGGAAATGTGAGAGGATTGAGGAATGTATTTTGATTCCCAACAATGCCAAGTTATATCAAAGCATCAGCATCCCCAGCCTCTACTAAACGCCTAATGTGTGCGGGCATGATTAACTGTCAATGAAGTCTATTTACTTCCAAAGCATATCTGAACACATATTGATGGTCCTTTTGAGTAAGCTGTATTCCACATTTTCATCGTTCTGCTTGGCAAGGTTGGGAGATGCCAAGGAATTGACAATTGTCCAGTCATTTGACCAGAAACTGCTGAAGCTCTGGCCTGCCGGTAGTCAAGTTGTTTATAATCAAACCATTTTCTCTAAGTTCATGGAAACTAGGTGTGAATGGGAGTACAGATAAGGACACATTTACATTTACACAGAGAAAAATCTAGCTCAGAGCATTTCTTGTTTGTGTAATGGTTATGTGTAAGGTCAGCAGTTCAAAACTACCAGCCAGCTCCTCAGGAGAGAGATGAGGCTTTCTTCTCTCAGAAAGAGTTAGCCTCAGAAACTACAGGAGCAGTTTGACTGCGTCCTACATGGTCGCTATAAGTTAGACTTGACTCGATGGCAGTGAGTTTTTTCAGCTTTTCCAGGGGAGCTTGCACCGCAGCTATTTCTAGGACTTCCCACTGGGGCTTGCCTGGGACTGAGAACTCAGCCTGGTGCCTCAGACAGATGGACTCCTGGGTGCTGGGAACCACGGCCAAGGAACTCAAAACTGCATGTGGGGAAATCACTGCCCTGGCAATGTCGCAGTGACCTGTCATTTGACCTGAAGCTGGTTTCTAGTCCTCATATTTTCAGAATCGCTGACTGCCCCGTGGCCTTTCTGCTGACATTGGACCTTGAGTCACCCTTCAAGATCATACAACATATAATGTCCCTTGGCTTTTCTCTCGGTGCTGCTGGTCTCCAGCATGCTCTGGTGTCCTCAGTTGGCCATTCATATTTAGTTACGTCAGAATTTCCCTACTGACCTGATAAACTGTTGGATTTTTTTAATTTGAAAAGTAAAAATTGGTAATCCCCCCAAATAATGCTTTCTATTTTGCTTCCATTGTTCTTTTTAATGTTTTAAACTTTGTTTTCATTGTGTAAGCAATAGCTTTCCATTCTCCCCTGCTCGCAGTCCCTGAAAACCACTTTTGTCTGTATGCATTTTCTGAGTCTAGATGCTTTATATAAAGTGAGGTTCGATCATATTTGTCCACTGTGTCTGCCTTCTTTTACTCAACACAGTGCTGTCTAGGATCATCCCCGTGGGCCTGTGTATCACAATGGAATTTCTCTTTGTGGTTGGATAGTATTCCAGCACATGCATGTGCCATTGTTTCCTTTCTATTCATCTGTTGGTGGGCACTTGAGTGAGTGCTATATGGCATAATAGTTTCAAGGAGTCTGCCCAGGTCTCTCCTGCCACTGGGCATTTAGGCTCCCTTCTAGAGTTTTCCCCTTCTGTGTTACCATTTGTACCTATCAGATTGAAAAAAAAAATCCAACACTTAGATAATACATTTTATTTTCAGGTCTCCAGGGAAAGTGATACTCTCACATTACATATGACTATAAGGTTGCTATTGGCCTAAATATCAATGGTCAGTCAATGACATGAGACCATGATGAAGACCAGCATCACCAAGAGAAAAAGCAAGGGAGATTGGTGACCGTCTCAGAGGTCATTGGAGTGAGGCTTGTGTGAAGGAGAAAGGGCTCGCCGTCAGCCTCTGAGATGCCAGCATGAGCAGAAGAGCCTGGCTTGTAAGTGTCACACTGAGTCTGGGGCTCTTCCCCGGGAGAGCGGGGAGAGCAGGAGTCCTTAGGATCACTGCCCTTGGAGACGTCTTGGGCCTGGTTCACAGCCTATCCGGCTAAGAGAGGAGAACGAGTCCTCTATTCTGGCAGGTTCTCAGACTCTTCACCCCTGCTGCACACTGTTCAATTCTTCAACTCGCTTTTCACCCTAAAAGTAGCTCCATTCACCCTCCATGGATCTGTTGAAAGCTTTCACCTTCTGAAATTTCTTCCTCCTCTTTGCCTCTCAGTGTTTAACTCTTGAAAGCATTTTCAAATCTGAGGATAAAAGTTTAAAATGTTGCTACAAAAATAATAGAAACATTTATTAAAGAAAATTATCAAAATGTGAAGCTACTGTTTATTTCATATCCTCGGCCCAGGTGGATATGCTTCTGAAGATGGCATTTCCCTTCTCTAATGAGAACTTTGAGCCTATCACCCCCTTTGTAGAGAAAAAAAAATCAGCACCCCTTGACAACGAGAACCTTTTGTCTGATAGTCTATAATCCAGTGTAAAGTGTAGGCATCTGCTTTTTCAGCGCCCCCTGGAGCATTCCAGCTCCTTCCCCCAGGAACTGGTATCGCTCACTTTGAGAAACACCGGTCTACCCCTTGCATGAATGCTGTCCTCTTGGATTTACTCCATGTCCGAATGATAGTGTTAGCATCCTTGAGGGATTCAAATGTTGTTCCCTTTAAATGCTCTTTGAGTTTAGGGGGGACAGAACGAAGTCTGAAGGGTATGATCCAGATTGTAGAGTGGATGAGGTAAGGTTTCTCAAAGAAATCCTCTTAAGACAGCCTCTGCTGTCCTTGAAGAATGTGCACTTGCATTGTTGTGATGGAAAACCATTCCTAAGTGCAACATTCCTGGCCTTTTTCTCACTAATGAGATTTTGAATTTTCTTACAATCTCTTTAAAACAAGCCCCTGTGATCATTCCGGGTCCTTTGAGAAAACCTATTAAGATTACCCTTTTAGAATTAAAAAAAACCCCACAACACGTCACAATCACCCCTCAGCGTTCCCCTGTCTTAAATTGCCAAGCAGACCCCTCACCCCACCCCCACCCCCACGAAAGTCACTGTTTGACTGCACCTTGTGTTTGTAGGCACGCTGACGAGACTAGGACAGGCGCCTTCCTGAGAGAACTTGTCTGCAGCCACCCATTCATAGCAGGACATGCTTAAACATGCATTGTTTGGAATCAACCCATGAGTGTATGAAATTGCATCCTAGCAGTAGTACTTTCGGACTTTCTTGTGCTTCCTGGGACCTTTAAAGACAAATGTCAGCGCTCCCTCTGCCCCCGGAATCCTAGGGTCCGAGCTATGGCTTTGGAAAGGCCCAGACTTCGTGCATGTTTTAATGAAGCGGACCGCAGGGAGGAGCACTGTACCTCCTCTCAGACTACGTATGTAAATCCCTCAATAGATAACATTCTAGGTGCCAATCTGTCCTCCTCAGGGCATTGCCACAAAGCACATAGGCCTTCCTTGGATCCAAGTCCATGTGTAGCAGAATCCAAGAGAGGTGAGAATTATCTTCTTTTACCGATCTTCCAAATTCCTGTTTTCAACTCCAGGAGCTGCCTTTTTACGGTACAATCAGCAAGTAACTCCCTTCCAGGCAAACTCCATTTCCCAGCCACAGAAGGAATGGTCTTGTCAAACCACCTCAGAGCATAGTGTGATTTCAAAACCTAGATTTTTCAGTTTCAGTGAATAAGGTACCAGTGATACCAGTGGGTGGACTTCAGTAACCCTCACCTATTTGGCCATTCGTGCAGTTGCTTCAGCCTGAGATGGAATTCAGGCTTCCTTTCTTTCCTTTTAGAGTAAATACAAGCAGAACTTTCTAAGTGAGGTTGACAAGACTTTGGCGTGCATAATTTTGGCACATCATCACCAAAGAGCACTCACTAGAACGAGTCTTGTTTGCTGAATTTAATGGTCAGCAGAGAGGACAGAGGCTCCCAGTGAGATAGACTGGCACAGCGGCTGATTCAGTGGACGGAAACATGCCAACAATCATCAAGGTGACACAAGATCAGGTAACCTTTTGTTCTATTATACATAAGATCATCATGAGTCGTAGCTGACTTGAAAGTGACTAACCACAACAGCCAACGTCTGCTAATGTCTTCCCTACAATTCTCGACTTACTACTGTGAGCTAGTGCACATGTGCGTGCGCGCGCGCGCACACACACACACACACACACACACACACACTCCGCATATACACAGGAAGAGGCAGGAGAACCGGGTGACATGCACAGTGCTATCTAACACTAGATCAGAAGCATCAGTGAGTCCTGTGTAAACGAAGCTTCCCTCTGAAAACCCGGCCTAAAACATCTGCCTTTCTGGCTTTACCAGGAACCAAGGATTACAATTGGGTGGGTACTTGTTCTACCCGCAAGTAATTAGCAGATGTCTTCAAGAGGTTGTTGCAGTAAAAAGAAACTATGTGCCAAGGGAAAAATCACACCTCCGTTGGAGCCGTCTATATTCAGAAATGACTGTTTTCCGACTTCTCTCCATCACAGAGAAGTTGGACATCTTTGCAGGACGTAGGTCTGTGCCCAGGGCACTCGGCATTGAAGGCAGCGTCCCAAAGTGCCCTCCATGCGCTCATTTATGATACACAATGTTCCTGTTCTCATTAAGCATGTTGCTGAACTTGCTTACCTGCTACATTTTAACACAGGTCTTCATAAACCCTCTTTTACTGTTAAATTTTAATAACTTGGACGATAGGTACGGCAGAAACAATATCTACGTGGCATTTAAAAGCAAATCTTTTAAATTTGGGGTAACTGTGCTACATGGTTGGTAACATTATCCTTCTATGAGGGAAACAGCCACCAGAAGAGAGAAGGAAAATTGTGTACTTTGGAAAACACAATCAAGTCTAATATCTGTGAGAAGAAAATTACCAGGAAGATCATTTTTATTCTACCGATAACTAAAGTTATTAAAGTTTGAAAACTACAAAATGCTTAATGAGATGCTGCACATTATATTATAGCCGTAAGAACCTGGACTGGTACGAGTGGACTATAAACTTCAAATCTGAGATCCCTCGCTAGCCTACCACTCTCGTACACCCCGGTGCGTGTGAAATGACCGACAGTACAAATCCGATGGTCAAACATCAGGCAGGACGTGTCCCAGTGACTCTGCCACTCGGTAGTCACTTTGTCATGTTGTCATGGCTTGTGTGGAACTTGCATCTCAAAGACCAGCAGGGTCACCCATGTAGAGAGACTTCGGCACCGTTTACAGACTAAGAAAGACTAGGAAGTGAGGTCTGTTGGTTCTCTTTTTATCCCTTTAATAAAAACCATTTTATTGGTGCTTTATTCACATATCATACAATTCAATAGTGCAAGCATATCAAGAGGAGTTGTACAATCATTACCACAATCCATTTTAGAACATTTTCGTCTTTCTTGGTAGGATTCTTATTAGAGTAATTATTAATCTTTGAATTGTGGCAAAATATATACAACAAAACATTCTCTAATCCAACAGCTTCTACATGTATAATTCAGCGCCGCTCTTTTGGTGAGACCTTTGATGCACTGAAGTGTCTGAGTTGTGGGAGGCCCCAGTCCTCTATGTGTGTTCTGTTGTTTATGTGCCTTTCACCGTGCTTCGTAGTGCATTTCTACCACAGATTCTCACTCATTCGGCCACCCAGTCCATGCCAACTCATGGCAACCCTATAGGACAGGGTAGACCTACCCCTGTGGGTTTCCTGGACTATAACTCTTTACAGGAGTAGAAAGTCCTGTCTTTCTTTTTCAGAGCACCTGGTGGTTTTGAACTGGGGACCTTGCAGTTAGCAGCCCAGTGCATAATCACTAAGCCTCCAGGGCTCCATGCTTTGAATTAGGGCCCTTAAATGTGTCCCAATTTTTCATTGATCATCTTTATAGTTCTAGGTTTTGCATTCAGGTCTTTGATGCAGATTGAGTTTGTTTTTGTACATGCTGTGCAATGCGGATATAAGATTTGCTCATTCTTCTGCAGATGAATGCTTTTTTTTTTTTTGCTAGCACCATTTTTTTTTGCTAGCACCATTAGGTAGAGACTATCTCTTCCCCATGTAGTATGCCTTTGCCCTTTACCAAAGATGAGCTGTCTGCAGGTAGATGAATTTACCTCGGGGTTCTCCAGTCCGTTCCAGTGGTCTCTGTGTCTATTGTTGTCGCCGTACCAGGTGGGTTTGACGACTGTGGGGGTAGTAGGGCTTGAAACCAGGAAGGGATAGGCTTTTGACTGTGTTCCTCTTTCTTAATAGTGTTTTGTTTATCCATGACCTCTTTCCTTTTCACAGCAAGCTGGGATTAGTTTTTCCTTTTTTTCTTTTTCACTTTTAAATAATGATGATGGAATCTGTATTGGGATTGCATTACATCTGTAGACCACTTTAGGTAGTATGGGCATATTTCAATCTCTTTTTTTCAAACCCTTTTATTGTGAATTACAGAAAGGTTTATGGAACAGATCATCAGTTTTACATTGAATAATTCATATACATTTTGCTTCAACTCATTTATTGCATTTCTTTTCAGAGGTCTTTGTTAGCATCCAAAAACCCAACTAATTTTTTTATGTTGATTTTGTACCTCGCTACTTTGCTGAATCTTTAAATTAGTTCCATTTTTTTTGGTACCAAGTCTTTTCCTTTTATAGGACTAAATCACCTGCAAATAGAGTGTTTTATGTCTTTAATTTTAAAAAATTTACCTTTGTTTAATTTTCCTTTGTTGCCTTGTTGCTCTAAGATTTCCAGAACAATGTTACACAGGAGTGGTGATAAACGGTATCCTTGTCTGGCTACTGTTTCCAAGGGGAATGCATTTAGTATCAAGGATGGGTGTTGGAATTTGTCAACTACCTTTTCTGTGTCAACTGAGATTTTCATGTGACTCTTTTCTTTCATTTGTGTGATATGTCACAATGAATGCTTTTCTAATGTTGCACCACCCTTACATACTTGGTATACATCCTACTCAGTTTTTGTTTGATATGTTTTTGAATTCTATCGGCTAGGATTTTGTTGAGAATTTTTGCATCTATGTTCATGAGGCAGATGAGTCTGTGATTTTATTTTCAGACATATTTTTTATTTTTAAAATTTACCAATTTCTTGGTCTAAGTGATTATTCATCTGTGAAACAGGAATATAGACATGCCCAACCCCGATGTGGTCATGATAGTTAAACAAGATAATGAACATGTAAGACTTTGCCAGCAGAGAGTTGCTGCTTCAAAATTCATAGACGGTGACTATTATTATTATTATCATTATTGTTATACCAGTGCAGAGAAGAGGAGAAGAAAATTAGGGCAGCATGGGCACCACAGAAAGGATTCCTCATTGTACACTCACTGCAAAATGAAAGACCAGCAGTTCAAAGCCACCAGCCACTCTGTGGGAGGAAGACGTGGCCGGCCGGCTGCTGCAAGGAAGATTACAGCTGTGTTCTGTTCTCTCCGACGACTTAACAGCGATGCGATGTTTGGTATGGGACTCCCATTATGAAGTCTTGCATAGAACTTACTCTGCCAAAAGCCAAGTCAATACCCATCCCTTTTGTGCCACCCACTGACTGCTCTGGGGAGTTAATATCAGAGCTGGGCTCAGGGAGTGTCTTAATTGCTTCCACCTTCAAAGGTCAGGAACTGTGTGTATCTTTATGCCATTTGCGTGTTATGTCACTTTCTACGAAATGTTCTTTGCCCTTTTCTACTCTCACTGGAAGAACCTCCAAAAATAGTGATGGACACTTAGAAGAGTTTCTACAGACACTGATGTCCAAGACTTGCCCTCAGAGATTCTCATTGTATTGGTTTGGAGTAAGGCCTGGGCACTCAAATTGTCCGTAATCTCCCAAGGCTATTCAGTTAACAGAGGTTGACACTTGGACACACCTGGGAAGACTATAAAATAATGATACTTGAGTTCTACGCCAGGAATTTTGAGGTATCTGTTTACAGCTATGGTCTGGGCCAGGGTCTCTAAAGCTCCCTGACTGAGTCTAATATGAGTCTAGTGGAGAATGATTCCTGACTTTGAATGTTGATCCTGGGCCAGTGTCAGCCATTGGGAAGAAACACGGACTGTGCCTTAGCCAAGCCAATTGGGAAAACTGGGAAGGTGCTGGAATTCTAGAGGGGGCATGTCGGCTGATTAGAAAAAGACGGAACTTGGGCATGCCCAGCCCTGCTCTGAAAGAGAAGGAAGGGCTATCACTGTACCCAGAAAGAATATGTAGGTCCTGAAAGGTCTGTAGAGCCCGACCATATTTCTGAAGGTCCTGGAATGGAGAGGTGAGCAGCTGAGTGTTTTATGCACTCCCTGTGGGCACGGAAGATGCTGAGAGAGATCATGGATCCTGATGGGGGAGAGAGGAAGGTGGAGCATACTGGAACATGTGTCAAGGCTCCGGAATTCTAGGCACCTGACTGTTATCTCACGGGCCCTAGGGCATTTTTTAAAGTCATTTTTAATTGTTGTTGTTGAGCATATATGCAGTAGAACATGCTTTATTTTCACAATTTCTACATGTACAAGTCCGTGACTCTGATTGCATTCTTGAAGCTTCACTCTCCTTTCTAAATGTTTTCTCCCCCATCCATATAAACTCCCTTCCCTCTAAGTTTTCTAGCTAATATTTGCACTCGAGGTTTCAGTTTGATTCTGTATAAATAACCTAAAGCTAGGTAGACTGTTTTTTTTTCACTAGTTGAGTTATACTATTGCTTGATTTTAAGAAGACTTCAGGGGATATTTTTGTTTTAAAGTTTAAAGGTTATATCAAGGCAAGAGTCTCAAAGATGTATTCAGCTTCCATGAATCATAAAAATCTGGATTCCATGAAGAATTTTAAGTTCTATTCTGCACTTTCCCCCGTTTGATCTGGATTCTTCAGTAGAACCTTTGATCCAAATGTTCAGTAATGATAGCTGACCATCCAATTCTTATGGTCTCATAGCAACGGAGGCAGTTGTTTCTGGAAGCAATTAGCCACACATTCCGTTTCCTCCTATTCCAGACTCTACTTCCTCTGTTGTTTCAGGTGAATAGAGAGTAATGGTTCTACATTGAATACTTACAAGCTTTTATGATCAAAGGCACTACCCAATCAACTAGAAGGCAGAACAGAAGCACTAGAAATTTTATTAGGCGTATTAAGTGGAGGTCCCATGAAATCAGGGCCTTAAGCCTTCAAACAAGATACTAAATTCCATAAAGTTTTTGGTTAAACATAAGAAGCCTTCACAGCTGCTCCTTTTATCTTTTGTTGTGTTATTGCTGTGATTGTCAATATATTTATCACACAACTTTTGCCGATTCAACTCTTTACAGGTGTGTGACTTAGTGACAGCACTTACAGTAATTGTGCGATCCTATCCTTAATGTGATTTTTCCAGAACCATAAACATAAACTCCGAACTTCATAAGCAAAAGGGACGTGTTTGAAGGTTTTAGAACACAGCATTGATAGGTGTGGGGTATCAGGGAAGTTTAAGAAGATTAATTTGTGATGATAAGATTTGAGGAGGAAACATTTAGGCTTGAGAGAGATCCTGGTTAGGAGCAGTTATAACAGTTTAAGAAGGGGTGAAGTTTATTAGTAAAAACCAACGAAGATCCACTCAGAAATGTTTCAAGGGCTACGGTTTCTTGGAGCTCACTTGGTAGGAGAGAGAAAATTCTTCACAGATGAAGGGATTGCATCCTCTTCAGAGCAGTATGAGAGGCAGGTTGCTCGGAAGGCATTGTGGAATGGAGAGACCACAGTGGCATAGAGGGTCACCATTGGACTGCTAATGGCCAGGTCAGCAATTTGAACCTACCCACTCCTCCAACGGAGAGAAATGGACCCATCTACATCTATAAAGATTTATAGCCTTGGAAACCCTAGGGAGTAGCTCTGCCCTGTTCTATAGCATCCTTGCTAGTTGGAATTGATGCAACGACAGTGGGTTTGGATCGAGAAGATGGAGAACATGTCTCCCAAGAAGTGCTTGAGTTAAAAAAACTATTAAAACACTATAAGATATTTGTTTTGGTTTTTTCTGAGTTCTAATTTGGAGGCTGGACACTGAGTTTTGTGACACTATCCTTCCACTCTTCACGTATTCCGTTGTGTTCTTACTCCCGGCAATAGGGGGTGGTGTGGAGCCTGACTTGCAAAGGATAATGAGACAAGGGAAAGAAGGTGCCCCCAAAGGGTCAGGGCCATTCTGCATCACTCCATCAAGCAAAAGGCCCTCACCGCAGGTAGCGCGCTATGGCCCCTCTCCATTTTGCCACAAAAATGCAATTACCCACTTATGACCTACTTTTGATGCAGTCTCTGATGGCTCAGTCTGTGTACTATAGACAAGCAGGGATTTAGACCCTGTCCTTTTCAGGTGCACAGCATCCTTCATAGGCCACATCAGAAGGATCCGATTCGAACTCCCACGAAGTGAACTGGACTTTACCTTACACACTCAAACTCCAAAGTCACCGCCTCCAGTCAGTGCTGACTCACAGTGGCCCCTGGGGGTTTCTGAGACTGTAACTGTTATGGGAGTAGAAAGCCCAGTCTTTCTCCCACAGAGCTGCTGTTGGTTCTAAATGGCTGACCACAGCCCAACATGCAACCACTACACCCGCAGAGCTCCTAAGCTTAAAGGTAGATAATTAAAGGAACTGAAATACTCCCATCGGCCTCAGGCTGAAGTGCCCGGATGTGAAAAGAAGCAGAGGACTGCTCTCCTAAGGCTGAGTATGAGGAAGTCATTGGATTTTGGCTCAAATTTCATTCCTTGAGGATGCTCATTAAATGGCAACTCAAGACTACAAATATGTGCTATTTCCATACTCTCTTTGCCTTTTAATGACATATTTAGTCCAGTTCTACCTTTATGAAAGAACACAATTGAAAGTTTTACCCTGTCTCCAAACCTCGGTGTTTGGGTATATAGCATCCCGTCACTTAAATTGTTAAACCGTACAAATCAACAATCCGTAATTCAGTCTTTAAAACAGTCCTATAAACGTATACTTTCTTTTTCTTGACAGTGTTTTAAATTGTATACTGTTGGATAAATTAATGTTAATATCAATAAAACTACCATGTGCCCCATGGGCATAATTTGTGATGTCCTTCAACAACATAGTAATAATATCTTTAAAGTGGACAAGATACAAATATAAGCCAACTATGTAAGAATCAATTTTGAGTTTCACTTAATCATAGCCCTAATCTAAAAGCAATTAGTTCTTATGACATGGCCCTTCTCAATGCCTGCCCCATGAAGTACTCACTGATGATATGGGTGCTATGGAAAAGTGTGCTGAAGAGAAATGTGCTACAGATGGGGCCTGGCTATCAGAAAGAATAGCATCCAGAGTCTTAAAACCAGCATTTATCTAAGTGAGGTGTCAGTTAAGTCCACACAAAAGAAGTGCACCACCTTATGTGATCCAAAGATTGTAAATAATAAAATCCAAATCTTGAGGAGACAATGGTATTAGAGCCCAATTCTGCATACCTGGTCTGCAGGAGGCTACAATGACAGTGAAAGCTCAAAATACCACACCCCACACCCCCCACCATGTGGTTTAAGCTTCAGGTGAATCTCCTCTGACTGGAACGTCCTTTCTTTCAGGCAGAGAACATTGCAGAGCAGATAGTTGCATTGTAGATGGTCATTTGATCTCACTTTTGATTCACAATGTGATTGTTCCAGTTCGTAATGTTGTCCACTTTGTTTTCAAGTGAGCTTTTCTGTTTCAGTCTGCAATTGTTTTGGACACCATTCGTTTGTGTTTGTTTCGATTTGTATATTTTCCTATATTCGAAACCCAGGATTGATAAAGCTCTAGAGACAACTACTGGATTGAGAGTTTTAAAGAGATATGGCAGGGGAGGAGGATAGGCAATGGAGAACTAACAAAGAGTACAAGGAAGAAGAAATAGCTTGCACTTCATAGTGGTGATGGTTGCATGACTTTTATTAATGTTATTAAACTAGTGAAATGTATGCTATGTGAATTGTATGTTCGTGAAACTGTCATAGATAAACGAATTACTATTTTAAATGCAATTGCCCACAGCTCCCAGTCTGAAAGGATGTGGAAAGGGAAATGATTCTATTGACAAATTACCAAAGATTGACTTGCATCACTTTCTTTTAATTCTGCAGGAACGTTGAACCAATTAGGTAAAAATCTGATGCAACTCTTCTGCCAATTAAGACCAATGATGGAGACCAAGTCTGTATTAGAGTATAAATTCCCCGAGAAAACACCCTCCCTGAAGATTCCCTCTCCTTTTTAGAGTAGGTTGGGCTGGGTTCCTAAATTGGCAATCAGGAAAATTTGAGTAAAATATAATAGATTTAAAATTCATTCCGATTCAAGAGACCTAAGAGCAAAGCTACTTAGAGGGCCCAAGCAAAAATGTACGAACTGAAATGTAAACTTCTTTACCTTTATTGTACTTGAAAGACTCAGAGGATATTCTCCACCCAACATCCATCCTTTAGTAAAGTCACTTAATATCTTTCGGTTTCAGCTTCATCATATAAGGCAAGAAGGCTGCTCTAAGTATATCTAGGTTAAATCTCATCTAGCTCAAATCGTCTTCTTTGAGGAAGAAATAGCATCACTTAAAAGTAGATTTTGTCAGTGTCTGTTGGGGAAGAAAATCTCTGTGTCCTTCCCAGAGACTGCTGGGGTGTTCTGATGGCTCTGGGTCTCTGCATACTGCTTCCTTAATTCGATCATGCAGACCACTCCCTTGCTTTGCTAAGAATGGCAGAGAGAGGGACCCGATGGTTCAGGGCAAACGTTCATTTCCCTGTCTTGGTAGCTGTAGGTTGGATGAGGAGAGGGAGGAGGCAGATCTTTGGAGAATAATGCAGGCTATTGTACTCTCTTAGGAAGTGTTTCTTCCTCAGCTGTCTGGGCAGAGAAGCTTTCTTAAAGACTGTTTTCATACAAAATTTCTAAAATGCTGAAAATACAGTAAGATTAACGGCCCCTGGAGGCTATGGCTTAAATATTTTATCTTCTTAGATATCAGTTACACTGCACTTTCCTCCAAGGATCTAAAGTCTTTTAAATATAGCATCTAATTAATCCTCCTGTCATCTTTGGATGGAGCAGCACACCATTACCCCGATTTTACAGGTGAGGACACAGAAGCTAAGGGAGGGGTGTCCATGGGTGGCAGCAGCCCAATTCCTATCAGTGGGGTCTCAGGCTGCACCACAGTGGCCAGAACCAATGGTGGCCAGACCCAATCCTTGCGCAAGCTCATTAGAGAGATGCTATTGCTTGTTCTCACATCACAGGGCATTCAGACCCCAGTCGGCGCTGTCATCAAGCTATCTCTGCCTCTGGGAACCAGGGACACACCTCACCAAGAAGTTCCAAATTAGGGCCCAAGTGGCCCAATCTTCAAAGAATCACCTGCCCTTTGCATCTTCACAAAAAGTCTAGTCATTTCTAAAGCAACCACTGTATGAATACTGTTACTGTGAAAGGTGTGTTCCTCCCTAACCACCACATGCCAGTGCAGATCATCATTTGCTTCTATTTAATGTTCATTGTTTTAAGCTGAGTTCCCTAGAGAAACAAAACAAGAAATGCTTATACATGTATATATAGAGATATTTTTATCAGTAAAATGGTTCACATGGTTGTAGACACAAGTCCGGGTCCAGGCAGGCCTTAGTCTGTAGGTCAGATGTTAGACTGGAGGTGTCCTTGACTTGAGTAACTGATAATTGGCAGAATGACCACAAACTAGTGGCTGTAGAGGAAGATGGATTCACAGTCAGCTGGTCAAACTTGTGGCTACAGAGATAGTGAATCAAAGGTTAACAGGTCAGATGACAAGTCACCAATAACTCCTGGAATCGGCAGGCAATATGGCAAACCATTGGCTCAAGTCAAAAGAACTGAAGTCCCTGACCCAGATGCAGAAGCCAGACCTGGCGACAAGCAAGGAGTCTTTGCACAGCCTCCTGATATTGGAAGGAGGCCACACCCCCTCCAGAAGATTTCCTTTTCATTACAGCAGGGCTGTGACCTGAGTAAGGGTGCTGCATGCCATCTGAATCTTATTCCATTCTGAGGATTTACAACTGCTTGGTCTTGTCAGGTGGTGGAGGATTCCTAGGATTCCTAGGTGTTAACTGCCAAACCAGCTGACAAGTTGATGCAAAACCTTAACTATCGCACACACACCGATCCAGGGGCAGGCAGCGTGCCTGACATTAACCACACAAAATCTGACTGACCAGTCCTGAAATGTACCTTGTGCCCTCCTCCTTTTATAGAGGCAAGCTGGAACCTAAATGAGCTTCATGACTTTGTTCAAACTAGTGAACTAGTTGATGATGGGCCAGGATTCTTTCCCAGACAGCGTTCCTGCTGTCCAGCCATTTCCTATTTCATACTACGTTGGTTTAGCTCTAGCATTAAGCAAAATGGCCCATCATCCCGGATGACTTCTGATGGGTAAACCCAGGAGACGGACACTCGGTAACAGACACTTGATTCGATTACGGTGCTTCCACTGGAGGCATCACATTATGGGATGACTGGTGTGTCAGGCAGTTTAAACTCAGAAATCACCTGAAGCTGTCTCAGGTGAAAGTAACTGTCCCTGACAAAACTCAAAACAGCTCAACAATTCCACCCCTTTTCTTTCTTCTACCCCAAACCTAGAGTCCCAAGTCCATAGTAAAAGCCCAAGACCCAACCCATACACTACTGTCAAGTTGATTTTGACTCAGAGTGACCCCATAGGACGGCTCCCTAGAGTCTCTGAGACTGGAATCTGTCTGGGAGCAGACCACCTCACCTTTCTCTTGTGGAGAAGCTGGGGGCGGGGGTGGTGGGGGTTAAACCACTGCCCTTGTGGTTTGCAGCCGGTGCGTAATCCACAACACCAGAGAACCCAGGGAATGCCCCTAAAACATTGAATCAATATGAGTCTCACGTTTGGCACACATGACGGTACTTCCAGCACTACGTAAGAGGGAGGAAGAGGAAGGGGTGGAAGGGATAACAGAGGCGGGCAAGGAAGCAGAGGAAAAGGGGATGGCCGGGAAAACGAGGGACCAGAGAGGAGAGCGCAGATGAAATGGTGAAACAGAGAGCAAGCGGGTGGGAGGAGGAATGCGGGTGCACCACAGCGGAAGCTAAGTAAACAAAGACAAACTCTGAGCAGTGAAAGAAAGAGCCGAGGCCCTCACTGAGGAAAGAGGTGGCAAGGGAAAAGAGGAGGAACCGAGGAAATGGCAAAACCCGATTTGAGACAGGAGCCTCTGACCCCAATGGTAAAAGATGACAAGGATGGAGTGAGCAGTTTTTAATGCAGAGAATATTGTCCTTGTAGTCTATAAATATAAAATTAAATGCTGACCTCTATGGTCCATGTCAAAGTCCGAGCCAGTGTCGGCACATATTGTTTTTATTTGTTTCAAGAGAAAACAGATCAACAGCATTAACCTCTCAATGAACAGAGAGTTGAATGAATTAAAAAGCAGAGCCATAAATCGCGCCGGTTTTATTGGCACCCTGATGAACATGCTCCAGGCTTTGTGGGGTGTGGGGTCTGGGATACTCTGATTCCCCCCAGAGCCCCCTCACCATCAAGACAGGAAAGAGATGTTCAGAGTAGCCACTGGGCACCGACACCCACCATCTCTGTCCATCACCAGGGGAGAGGGGCTCCAGCCCCAGTGCAGAGAAATATTGAGAAGGTAGGGAACCAGTCCCCAGGCAATTGAGCGAGGCCTTGAAGAGCCAGAGGTGGCCCCCATGCACACCCCGCCCAGAACCCCACCTACAACTGCCTCTGACTAGGGCAGTTGTCAGGGGAAACAAGGCTTTGAATTTCCAGTCCACAAATCACAACATCCTGAGGCTCCCTGATCAGCCCCCCAGCCGCTCCCCACTGCTCCAGCACTCCATAGGCCAGTTGGTTATTCCCAGGGAGAGAAGGGCACTTTATTTCCAGCTCAGGAATTCACACCATAACGTGGGCAGGTGCTAAATAAAGCCTCACTCTCTCCACAAAGGCAGTTTCATGTGCCCCTGTTAGCACTGACTTCATGAGGAGTGGGGGACATTCTCAGTCACGGAGATGGAAGGGAACACATGCAGGCACTGAGAAGGAAGCATTCCCCCACAGTCACGCTCCCAGCCTGGCCTCCAAGAACCTGCAGCATCCAAGTCCCAGGGACCTCGAGCCTCCCTCTGTCTGTAGCCCACTCTCTTTGATTGTTCCTCTCCCACTTGGCTGTAATTCAGGAGTTAGAGAAGTGGGCAGAGTACAGATTGAATGGATTTTTTAAAAATGTCTGCTAGACTTTGAGACGAGCTCTCCATGACCACCACTAGTTGACAAGAACGGAGCTCCGTGCTCTGGGGATGAAGAATTGTCCATAAAAGGCTACATGAAGCCGATGGAAAAGAACCTCCCATGATAAGCAAAGGAAACATTCTATTTGTGTATTTTAAAATGGATGACAAACAAATTGGCTAGATCATTAAAACGAAAAATAATAATATCAATGACCCTTTGGAACACATTCACAAAGCATTGAAGATGCTTTCGCTATGGAAATATGTCCTGATAACTAATTATTTTAAAAGCTTTTATCTGCTATACAGTCTCGACTGCTTTAGCGATGAACATTTTAAGGCTGTCACAAAACTGTGGGAAAACTCGGTCAGGGTTATCACAGAACTAGGTAGCTGGGCTCGTGGACATAGCGTTTGTCATCAGTTCAGGCTGCATTCACTTAATGAGAGCAGAGAGGCGCTCTCTGAGGCTGTGTGGGTGTGTGCAGGCGTGTGCTTGGGCACAAGTTTCTCTCAGCCTCTCAAATTAGGATTTTGTCCACAATAATAGACCAATATTACAAACGACCATCATTCGCCGTGTGTTGTGCACACATATAAATGCGTTCCTGTCCTACAGAAGCACTCCCAGCCAGGGCACCATCACTGTGCCCATGTTGGTGAGGAAATGGAGGCCCTGAGAGGTGGCAGAGTTTGCCAAGGATAACCCAATTAATCAGTGGCCGAGGAAGGCTTCCAACTTGAGCAGTATGGCCACAGAGCCCCTCTCTCTCCTCGACCCTACCAGGCAGCTTCCCCAGGCTCATGCCATGCCATCCTGAAGGCCAAGTTCATCTTTCTCCCTTAGAGTTCATGCGCAATGCTGATTGTCCAGACCTCCCCAGCCCAGGCTGGAGAGCGATGCACCAGAGGTAAAATTTCATTTTTGATAACCCTGGTCCTAATCTGGACACCCAGGATTCTAACCCCTTGGGACCTCTCCTGGTGTCCCCTGGTGGGAGTCTCATGGGAGCTCACAAATGTATCAGAACAGCCTTGGGCCTCCCATGTTCACATTGGCCACTTGGAAGCTGCCTTGTACTTCTAAAGGACTCACATGGCAGTTCCGGGCTCTGGGTGCAAGGAGGAGACCCCTGTACGCCAGCTTGGTTGTGCTAATTGCTCAGTAGAGTCCCAGGGCAGGACTGTCTGTGCTCTGCATTGCTCAGGGTTCTTCCTGGGAACTGGTCCCAGAGCTGGGGTGGGTGAGTGGAAGACCCCTCCGTCCTCCTCAATGCCCCTCCTCAGCACCAAAAAAAAAAAGAACTTCCATGTGACCTGAGTCAGGCACATTCACATGGGTCTGTTTGTCACTTTGCAAGACTTGTGCACGCCCTTTGGCTCTTGATTGGTACCAGGGTTGACTTCACGGTTGAACATGCCTCAAAAGGGACACACGAAGGAAATGGTGTTGGCCACTGCTGCCATCACACTGGCACACGGAGGAAACTGACATCAGCAACCACCATTTTCATTCTCCCAAAGGCCAAAATAATGGGACGACTATGATTTTAAGGATCTCATGTCTTTCTTCCTTTCCATGCCGTCAACTGTGATGTATTGGACGTCCTAGCTGTGGTCAGCTGAGCGGAACAGATTGCCACTATGCTGAAACTTGGGCCATCCATCCCCAGTTGTGGCCATGAGACCTAGTCAAGGCAACTCTCTCTCTCTAAAAAAAAAAAAAGGAATTTCTAAAACATTAACCTTATACAAAGCCAAACCATGTTGTCATTCAGTTTATTTCTCATAGTGATCATATATGAAAGAGTAGAACTGACCCATCGGGTTTCCAAGGCTATAAATCTTTAAGGCAGCAAACGGCCCCATCATTCTCCTCTGGAATGGCTGGTGACTGCTTGGCACTTAGAAGATGCTCAGTATCAGTCCCAGCTATTAAATGGGACTGGGCTCCATCACAATATAAAAGGACATGTGCTTCTGGGCTTTAGCTTAGACCAGCCCTAGAGCCTCACTGCCAGGGGTCAGGACAAACGATCCCACCAGTGATGAGCAGTGCCCACACCCTCAGATGGTAGACCTCCTCTCTTAGAGAAACAATTCCAACATCTAGATCTGGCCCAGAGGCTGTGCAATATGGTGCCCTCAGGGGACTTCCTCTCTTATGGATAACCTGGGAAATTTAGTTCTTTTTCTACAGAGGCTCAGTAACCTCATTTCCTTCTGAAGACATGGCCAGTAAGTGGCAAATCTCTACAGTGAGCCACGGCTTTCCCACACTTGTATACAGGCTGACAATCAGAGTTCACAGTGTGGAAATGTACTCCCATCTCGCCTTCTGCACAGTCCCAACTTCCCACCTTGAAGGAGGCCTTCTTTTCCACCAGGGCTTAGAAATTTCTAGAATGCAGAAAGTGGAGTGCTGATCTGGCAAATAAAATGAGAAGATGTACTATGCTAGACCCCAAGCAATATCTATTCCATCCAACTAATGGATCCAGAAATGATTTCTGTTAATTTCTCTGCCTCTTAGAAGGAGACATTTTGAATTCAGATAAGGTATTGCTACAGTAAATGCCAAGACAACAGTCCTTCAAGATTCTGATTTGTTTCTCAGGGAGAGACACATAATTTTCCTTGGAACAAATATTGAAGAGAATTTCAGGAGTATAGCTACACTGTCACAAATCTACTCAACTTTCCAAGCAGTAAGCACCTTTGCATTTGTCTATACAGAAGCTTTCCTATTTAGGAAGCGGTGGCCATATCTATGGAGATCCAGATGGATTGAGGGTTCGACAGTGATGGAGTTAATTAATTCAGGTGGTGTAGACACTCCAACTGGGTAATTCAAGATGAAAAGATGGAGTTCAGCACATGTGAGAAATAAAAGTATTAATCTCCTTTATCACTCTGTTTTATATAGAACTTTTATTAACATGTGCTGAGGAAGGAGGGGCAGAGGATAAAACATCCACATGTCAGCCGTTTTCTAAGGGAGACTGGCAGGGGGCTGGCCCATAGATCTTCAGAGAATGATGTTGAGTTATTACCCACTATTAGGAGGGAGGGTTCATTTCTCATTTGCCCGGACTAGAAAAGCTTCGTCCATAATATTGAGAGCTAATAGCTCCATGCAGAGTAGAGTTTTGGTTCTTAAATTACCAGGATTGGCTGTGTACCAAGTCTAAACTTACCAGCCTTCCATTTTTCACTTCCCAGTTGAGTGCCAGAGATACCAAAGCCAGATCGAATTCCTGAGAGGCACAGGGAGAATGCAGCTACACAGCCAGGTCATAGACACATATCACAAATCCCTCAGATGGATCAATTTCCCGGCATGTTGAGGCTTCCCATGGATGCTTGACATCTTGGCACCTTCGGCCTTACATTTTCAGCTCATTTCTTAAATGTTTCGAACCCACTTCCAAGTGCATGGCCCCAACATGAGGCAGCTCATTTTAAAACTGATGGCTTCCCTGCTGCTCTGCAGTGGGCCAAGCAGAAGCATTTCTTGCTGTTCTCTATGCATTTATCTTCCTCTTGGCCTTGTGGGCAACCAACACCCCCGTCAACGGAGACATGGCTCCCAAAGGCAGACAGAGGTGACCAGTTCAGATATTGATCAGTTCTTATTCACATAAAACCTTTCACTTCCCTGAGAAGATGATGACCACAGACCATGTCAAATATTCACATATGAAAATAAACTGGACTATAAAAATTCTGCATCCATGACTACATGGGCTATGATCTCATTCCACCTCCAAGCCAAACAAAGAACAGCTCCCAGTGAGCTAGAGAGAGAGAGAACCCGGCATCCTGGGATGTTACGGCCTGCTGAGCACCCAGGGACCATGGGACAGTGAGGCTCAGTGGTAATTACCCCAGTCCATGGTGATCGTCACTACATGGGTTTGCATTGTGAGAAGCTCGATGCACAGAAGTTCAGTGCCAAAGGAACCTTGGCAGGGACAGTCATGACTATATGCCAAGTTTTCCCCACATGACAAGCTCTGTGCTATGGGCTTTGCAAGTATCTCCTCCACCCCTACCCTCTTGGTTGTGCAGCAGGCTAGTCCAGGCCCTTACAAATGGGGCTGCTGGACAGAGATGGAAAATGCTTTGAGCTGATGCCCTGCTGTGCTGCTACCTGAGGCTTTGGCTCCTGCATGGACTTCTCTCTAAAACTTAGTGGAGACTTGGGCCCCTTGGTTGTCTGGACTGCCCAGTGTACACTTCCACATGTCCTACTTCTACAACACAGATGTATGTACTCCTCAGCTTCCTGAGGTTTGGGGGAACTATGGCCACTCACGCTTGAGAGGAGCTACTGAGAGCATTGAGCCAGCATTATGAAGCCCAGGCTCAGAAAGTGTTTCCATCTCCAAGAACGTTCTTTTCATGACCCCAATCCATGCGCTGTTCTCAATCAAGCGTCTAGAGATGTAGCAACATGTTCATTTCCCCTAAGATGTTAAGAACTGAGGACTGAATTAAAGTTATAGCCCAGATAAAAAAATTAAGCCATAGAGAATTTGGAAGTGCAATAAGATTGCCAGCAGATTCTGACCCAAATTCATCTGTGGAGGACAGTGTGATTTTTGATCAAATTACTTAACTTCTTTTACCTCTTTGAGTCTGTTCCTTCCTTCTCTCACCCACCTGTCAGTTTGTTGTGATATGTTGGCCTGTGTTCTGCTATAATTCTGGAAGCTGTGCCACTAGTCTCGAAGAAGAACAAGCTATCATAGACCAGGGGATGTACACTGGTACAGATAGGAACTGGAAACGCAGGGAATCCAGGGCGGATGATCCTTTCAGGACCAGTAGTGTGAGTGGCGATACTGGGAGGGTGGAGGAATGGTGGGGAACTGATTGCAAGGATCTACATATAACTTCCTGCCTGGGGGATGGACAACAGAAAAGTGGGTGAAGGGAGGTGTCTGACAGGGCAAGATATGACAAAATAATAATTTATAAATTATCAAGGGTTCATGAAGGAGGGGGGAGCGGGGAGGGAGTGGGGAAAATGAGGAGCTGATGCCAGGGGCTTAGGTGGAGAGCAAATGTTTTGAGAATGATGAGGGCAATGAATGTACAAATGTGCTTGCCACCATTGATGTATGTATGGATTGTGATAAGAGTTGTGTGAGCCCCTAATAAAATGATTAAAAAAGAAAAAAAGTAGGAAGCCTCACACTTTTCCATTTCAGAGCTTACTATACAGTCACAGTCACCAAAACCGCATGCTACTGGCACTGCACTGGATGCACAGACCAACAGAACGGAGAGAAGAACCTGGAAGTCAATCCATCTAACTATGGGCAGCCAATCTTTGACAAAAGCCATTAAATGGGGAAGAAACAATTTCTTTAACAAACGGTGCTGGCAAACCTGGAGATCCGTTTGCAGAAAGGTGAAGCGGGACCCATACCTTATACAATAGCCAACTCAAAATGAATCAAATACCGAAATAATAAGCCTGAAAAATAAACTTCTTAGCAGGCAGAACATAGGGACAAAGCTAGGGTCCTGATGCATGACATAAACATACCCTCAAAAGTCACTGAAAATAAGCCGAAGATCAACTAGACGGCTGGGACCACCCTAAAATCCAAAGACACTGTCATGAGATTGAGAAGAGAATTTACTGACTAACAAGAAAACCAGCACTGACTAATGTACCAAGGGACTGATCTCTAAAATATATAGAAACTTCAAAACCTCAAAACAAAGATAATGACACAATTTAAAAGATGGGCAGAGGACACAAGCATACACTTCACCAAAGAAGACGTGCAGGCTGCTAACAAACAAGAGAGTCACAAATCACAAGTACAATGAAATCCCATCTGACCCCAGCAAAAATGGGCCTGGCTAAATGCAAAACAAGATAGCAACAACCAAAAACCAGAAAACAAAAAATGCTGGTGGGTTTGTGAGGAAATTGAAACTTTTACGCACTGCTGGTGGAATTGTAAAATGATCCAAACACTATGGGAAATAGTATGGTGGTCCCTCAAAAAGTTACCATATGATCTAGCAATCTCACTCCTTCATGTATCCTAAGGCTATAAGAGCAGTGATCTCAATAGACATGTGCACTCCTGTGTTCTTTTTAGTATTAGTCACAAAAGAAAAATCATGGAGACCATGCCTACCAAAGGGTGACTGGAGAAATAAATCTGATAGGGGCGTATGATGAACTATTACTGAACTGCGAAGATGAATATTATCCATCACAAAGGGAACATTTTATATAATACGACTTCCTTAAGAAGTCCAAGAACAGGTTTACACAAAGACAGCAACATTCTTTGATGGTTTTCATGGACAAGAGGGAGAGCCTCTTACCAGACAGTAGACGTGTTCATTCTGGCAAAGGGCAAGGCGACACGTGATATGGAAGAAGTCAGCCCCGTGTGGCCTGGTAAATGAGCACATGAAGGACAAAGGGCAAATATGGACAATGTGCTATCACACATAGTTCTGAAACCACAGAAATAACAATTAAAAATGTGTGAGTGGTTACATAGGTAGATACCTATGTTATATAGGTGTGGGAGGGTGTAAAGGAGTCCATGCACATGCATATATACCTATGTATAGTTGCGGACATTTGTATATGCACATTTGTATTGTTGCACATGTATTCATACGAGAGTAAGTGTGGTAGTCCAGGTAGACTAGAGAAACAAATCCAGGGAGACTCATATGTGTATAAGAAAGCTTTTTAAACAAGCGCAATTGAATATTGAGAAAACATCCCAGCCCAGTCCAGATCAAGTCCGCAAGTCCAATATTAGCCCATATGTCAGATACCAATCTATGAATTCCTCTTCAGGCTCACGAAACACATGCAATGATGCCAAATGCAGGATAATCACAGGCCAGTGAGTCAAAAGTCTTGTGGATCCATTGGCAGTAAAAGCATCTCAGCACTGATGCAGGTCTCCACATGGCTCTTCCAGCTCCAGGGCTCTGGCCGCACCAGCGTAACTCCATCAGGCTCACTGTCAGTAATTTCTCATGGGGAGAGTGTGAGTGTAGGCCTCCAGCAAGTTATTTCTCTCTTTAGTGCCTCCAAATGAGGTCATCAAGCTGTGACCTGATTGACAGGCTAACTCCACCCCTTCACTATAATTCTCTCAAATTGACAACAGATTATGTAACTATCACAGTAGGTAAAAAAGTATTGCCAAAAATCAATGAAAACTTTATTTTAAAAAATATCAAAATGTGATGCTATTGTTTTAGTTGTTGTTTGGTGCTTTTTTCACATATTCTCCATTTAGGCCTATCCATTTCTGAAGGCAGTGTTCCCACCTCTCTAACCATCCCTAGAAGAATTCCATGCTTTATATCCCATCAAAACAGCAGCTTTGGCATCCTCAAGCGACTGCAACCATGCTTTCTTGAAGTGTTATTTGAGTTTGGGCACCAAAGAAGTCTGAAGGGCACCATCAGAACTGGAGACAGATAACATAAGATTTCCCAATGAACAGACTTTCCTACCCTTGAGAAGGAGCAGGTGTATGGGGGCAGGAGGTGGGTGACTTCCTCTGTACAACTTCCCGGACCTTTTTCTCATCAAGAAAATCTGTCAAGATTACCCCTGTGGAATCCCTAAAACTACTCTTCAGAACCTTAAGAGCTGATCTCTCTGCCAGGCAGATCCCCTTGGGTGGCATTGTTTTGATTGGGACACCCCTACCCCGCCCCCCTTTTTAAAGGCACTCTTGTGAGACTGAGGTGAGCGTATTACTTAAAGAATTTGTCCAAAGCCATCCAAGAACCCAGATATATGTTTAAACATATTTTATTTGGGACAAAGTTGTTCATGTACGAACTGAAGCCCCAGTAGCAATACTTTTGGACTTACCTTCATTTATCTGTATGTGTAAAAGAGCACTAAGAGGAGACACTCGTTTGGAAATTTTTTATCTATACCCAAGCCTTCACTGGCCAGAGTGACTGGATTGGAAGTCTCAAGACCATCATCACAGGGGACGTACCTTTGATTTGCATGACGCAGTTCATAAAGACAGTGCTCCATTTCCTCCATCGGCGAGTAGTGTCTGTGGTATTGAGCGTTTTTAAAATATAATTACTAGTCTCCCCTCCTCTGGATCAAAGGACGGTGAAGCCTACAAAAGCTTTAAGGAAGCAATTAGTCAGCAGAACTAAAAGCCCACAAGAGCCACATGCTGAGAACAGAGGAACTAGAGGGTGGCCTGCTGCCACCACTAACCACTTTGGCCAGGGGTATAATAGGGACTCCCAGTTAGAGTGGGATGAAATGTAGAACAAGACTCAAATTCATAGAAACATACCAACCTTAGTGGACTAACGCAAAATGATCCAGGACTATGGCCCTAAGTAACCCTTTCAATCTGGAACTAAACATATGACCAGAGGCCAACTCTCAGCTAAATTGACCTATAAACACAATAGCACCAGTGAGGAACATGCTTCTTAGAAAAATCAACGACACAAGACCAAATGGACAACATTTGCCAAACAAAGATGAGAAGGTGAGCACAGGCGCGGAAACTGGTCCAGTGGACACTGGGAAGGCCTGGTGAAAATAGGGTGGATGCTGGCACACTGTGGGGGTAGCTACCAACGATTTCATGTACCTTGTTGAATGGAAGCTAATATCCTGTGAAAATTCATCCAAACAAACAGAAACACCCAGACGGTACAACTGCTATGAAAAGTTGTACGGCACTTCTTCCAGCAATGGGAATAGGAATACCAGATGACTAAGCAAATCCTCTACTCAATATAGACCCTAAAGAAATCAGGAGCAAAGCACAATCAGATGGATGCCCGGTGATGCTCAGTGCAGCCCTCTTCACAATAGCAAGAAGATGGAAACCACTTACATATCCCTCAGTGGAAGAATGGATCAAGGGACTCTGGTGCATTAACACAGTGGGGTCCTAAGCATCACTGGAGAGCAATCACGACACCTGAAATACCTCATGCGCAGAGGAGAGGTACTCAATCCCAAGACCACAAGTATCCTATAAGACCACTATTAGAAAAGAAAAATTCAAGATAAAGTGTTTCATTCCAAAAGAATGAAACCAGGTTACCGGGGCTGGGAGGGAAGGGTAACAATAGGCTAGGGCATAGGCTGGTATAACTCGGGTGAAGGGGAAGATATTATCCCACCCGAAGGAGAAGATCCAACGAGAATCTTTTGAAGAGTAAGGAAGGGCAAGCTATTGGGAGATTGGAAAAGTAGTTGAATACAAAAATGATGATGTAAAATGTAAACTCCAATCTCATTCATAATAAAAAGTTAAAAACAAACAAGCAGGTTGCAGCTGGATGATCAGACTGGGGACAAACACCTGGGGATTTCCTTCCAAGATTACCCAGGAGAGTTCTATGGAGCACAACAGAATATTGGCTGCCTGCATGCAGGTACGCTGGCCATCAGGAAGAGGACATGGGCTCGGGCAGGTAATGCTTCACTCTGTTGCACACGAGGGCTCCATGGGTCAGCTAAGAACAGTCCCTGCAGAAAGTGAGGTCAACCTCTTCTGTCCTGTGAGTTGGTTGATAGCCTATCTGTGAAAGCTCAGCACAGAGCCTGGTACATGGTATCACCCAATACACAGCCCTTAACACAGGCCAGTTTATCATGTGCGTTGGGGCTGCAGGAGGAAGTCCTCATAGATGCACGTGAACTTGGTGTCGGAGGCAATGCTTGCTCATCACAGCCACAGGCTGTTGTCCTTGGCCAGCCCTGCTCTTGCTGCCCAAGGGCCCTCACGGGACTCCCTTTGATAGTCTCCTTCTCTGCTTGGGGTCAGTGTTATCTCTCTCCATTGATAGTCTCTCCTACCTTCAGATCAGTAAAAGGGCAGCGCCTGGTCGCCAAAGGATGCTGGCCATAGGGACAATCTGCTTCCATTTCTTTGGAGAGCCCTGCTGATGGCTTGCTTCTTTCTAGCTCCCCTTGCCCTCACCTGGCTGTGCGAAGGGCCTGAGCTGGTTTCATAAACGGCAGCGTTCCTTCCACACTCCTAGCAGCAGGCAGGGGATCCACACGGAGACTCAGCACTGCCACTTTTCCAGTTTGCTTCCAACGTTAGCTCCTGAGTGATTCATTTATGAGCACTTGGTAGGAATCCAGGAGTTCGCTGAAATGGGGAGGCTGTGCCCTCCACCCAGGTCCAGATGGTGAATTGCTCCCATCTGACCAGTAGGCAGCCCGGAGGCCTGCAGCAGAAATGGCAGTGAGGGACAGTAAGACCGCCTTTTTTCATACATTGTGTGCTTTCTTTGGGTGTCACAGAGGGACATTTACTGTATAGTATTAGCCCTGCATGTCAACATGCGCTTATGTGCACGTATGCATAAAGACACATACACATCATCACTGAACACACACACACATATGTATGCATAAGCACACACATTCTCCCATTCTTTCAGACTAATAAGAGACGTCCTGTGGAAGTACAAGAGGATTTCAAAAAGTTCATGGAAAATGCAATGAAAAATAATGGGATTTTCCATGAGCTTTTTGAAGTGTCATGTGATGACTTTGAATGTTCACAATTGGGATCTGAAGTTCTTTCACTAAGCCTCTTTGCACTTCCAACAAGGATCTACAGCTCTTTAATAATTGGCGTGCAACAGCAGGTGCTTGCTGTATAACAAACTGCCCCAAACATAGTAGTGTAAGCAATCAATTACCTCGCTCACTATTCTATGAGATTGTAATGTGTGCTAGGCTCAACTGGGTACTTCTTCAGGACTTGGCTCGGCTGACTTGTTGGTCGATGGACAGCTGCCTGGTCTATGATGACTTCAGCTGGGATCGCACGCCTCGTTCTGAATAAAAGACAAATAACAACAAGCCAGTGGCCATCGACTTAGCCCCAACTGGTAGCAAGCCCACGTGTGCCTGAGTAGAGCTGTGTTCCATGGCTCTGCTGATGTGTCATAGACAGGTGGCCAGGCCGAGTTCTATGGTGTGGTTGGTGGATTGAAACCACCAACTTTCTATTAACAGCCAAGCACTTGACTGTTGGCACTATCCCGGGACTCTGTCCAACTCTGACTTTCCTCTTATGAGGCCAGCCTGGGCTGTGAGAGGGGTTCCCTCGTGCAAAGAGAAGCAGAGCAGAGGCAGCTCTCGAGAGCTCCCACCACAACTGATGGACTGTACCCCAGATTGATGCCATGAAAAAAGATTCCACTTTTTGATGGAAAGAGTAACACGCCGGATGAGAGGCATGAGTTGAAAGGACAATATATGTGGCCATTTTTGAAAGCCATGAGCCTCAGCGCAGACAGTGGAAGATGTTGGGAAAGGCTGGACCTGGAGTCACAGGTCCAAATGAAGCCGGACAGGGCTTGCCTTTCCCCAGGCCCTGCCCTTACACCACCTGTCCCTGTATTGCCACTGTAAGCCTGCTGTTTTCCCAAACATGAGAAAACCATTTTGCTCTGTTCCATTTTCCACTGAGAGTTGGAAATACTTTTTTTTTTTTACCCATTTATGGGTGCAAATTAATGAGATGACAACAGACTGAAAGCAATGACAACTGCTAATCTGTAAGCAAAAACAAGGGATGAGGAGCCGGTAGCAGTACAGCTGTTTTATTTTAATTGAGGAATGATTTTATGTTAGAAACACTCAATATTCACAGCAAATTAGAAATAATGAAGTGAATTGATACCAATGATATATATGTATATGTATATATATATTTCCCCCACTTTTTGGTTGCTTACTATCCCTTTGTAAATCTATTTGCTTACACAAATTGGCAGGTCTAATTGATACATGCACTATTATTCCTCATTAGTAGGCTGAATAAAATAATTCTTGATTAAATTTATTGCAATTTACCAATCCAGCATAATGTTTGCAAGCTATAAAATTCAATCAACAGTAAACCGGGGGGAGCCAATGGTGCTATGAAATTGAACATGACATGTTAGCGGGTCACTTTGGTGTAGGAAAGGCCATCAGATCTCTGAGTGGGAAACCCACCACAAAGAAGGAGCTCCACTCACATTTGGATTTTCACAGATATCTGAAAGGATTTCAAGACCACCATGTTCCATACTACTAGCCAGCATCTAAACCATCTCTATTTCCCCAGGCCCATAACCACCCTCAGCTAGGCCTTCAGTTATTAATCATTCTGATTGATGCATGGAGACCTCCAGGATCTTGGAATTGGAAACTGTGGCCACCTCACTCAAAAGAGATCCATGAGAGAGGTTTCCCAAAAAGAGGACAAAGCCGTAGCATGACCACTAAGAGCTTGCCCACCCCCAGCTCACCCCTCCTCAGACATCAGAGCCAGAGGAGGTTCTGAGTCTAAATAGCATTCCCAATGGACTAAGGTCCCCATGGAGTGTTTTTATCCATAGTGCCTCAGATATTGCGAACTGGTAGTACTAAAGGCTATTTCCAGCTCCACAGTATATTCTTATTGTCCAACACAGAATACACACACACAATCTCTGTGCTAACATTTAAACACTTGGACATCTCACTAAAAACCCTGGTTTCCAGATTTCTTTTGGACAGAAATAAGATCTGACCCCCCTGGTTCCCACTTCTCCATGGAGCAGACTGCAAACTTGCGATGTGATCTCACCAGTGTCACCACTTTGGATTTTAGTGCATGGGACTCTCTTCATTAGTTTTTTCAACAATGACCTGTCATTGAAAATATCTAGCTCTGTGATTGAGCTTCCCACCTTCTGTAGTTCCCTAGTTGTCTCCATGTGCCTATGCATTCTAGCCTGGATTGCATTAGCAATTCCTCAGAGGACACTTGGCCCTGAACCAGTGAAGTCTAGAACAACGCCCTAAAGGCAGTGAGGTTTTTCACTGCACTCCCTACTGGCCTTTTCCCATCCTCAGCTCATAGATACATTCTGCTCTGACCCTTCTCTCCTGTTTCCTTTAAGCTGGTGAGCATTTCACCTTCTAGAACACCTGTTGACCTCTGTCAGATGTATCCAGGTTCCTGCTCCCCAGGCCATAGGTAATGCACATCCACTTCATTTCAAGGTCAGCATGATGGGGCAGGGCCTTTTTCTTCCTAGTTCCTCAAAGGCTCCAACCAGAGCTACACATAACCAGAACAGAGTGAAAGCCATTATGAACGGACAGGCATTTGTTAAACCTCTGCAATCCAATCCAGAATACCAAGAAGAGACCCTGGAACATGGTAGGTGCTCAATAAATGACTTGGGTTTGGGATCCTTTGACAACCTTCTAACCAATCTTGTTAGTTTCTTTTTCCTGTCAGTTGAGATTTATTTTCTCAGGACTCCCAGATCCTTTGGGGCCTCCTGAGATACCGCTCCTAGACATTTCTAGGGTCACTAGCCTGGTCACTGCTCTGGGAAGCTTCTCAAGAAGCACATGACTCTGGGTCATGCACGTGACAATGTGTCCGTGGTCCTGCACTTCCTCGCAACTCCCCTTTATGGAGGGCAGGGAATTTGTATCGCCACCACCCAATCGTCAGTCTGCTGGGCTCAGGTGCCTTACAGGTTGCTGTGATGCTGGCCTCAGCGTCCCACAGAGCACCATGCCTCCTACTATTCATAGGGTTCAGTGGACTTCCACACTAAGGTAAACTAGGAATAAAGACATGGGGATCAGCTTCCAAAAATTAGCCAATGAAATCCTTGTGGATCACAAAAGAATTTCATCTGATATCAAACTGAAAGATTAGCCCGCTAGGTTGGAAGACACTCAAAATTCATAGTTAGTTCAATAATGTGCTTGATCATGGAGAAGTTGCTGTTCTTCGGTGTCCCCATGTTGGTTCTGACGCGCAGTGACCCTACATACAGCGAAACAAAACACTGCCGGGTTCTACACCATTCTTCCAATTGTTCCTGTGTTTGCACCCACTGTTGCAGCCACTGCATCAGTCTATCTTGGGACTTCCTCTTTTTGTTGCCCCGCTACTTTACCAAGCATGATGTCCTTTTCCAGGGTCTGGTCTCTCCTGACAACCTGTCCAAAGTACATTGTGAGACAAAATGTTGTCATTCTTGCTTCTATGGAATATTCTGGTGGTATTTCTTCTAAGCAGATTTGACCCTGCAAGATGTATTCTGTTGTACATGGGTCCCTAAGAGTTAGAGTCAACTTGACAGCAACAATGGCATCAAGGATTTCCCTTGAGCAGGCTCTGTGCTAAGCTTTGCTCACAGATGATCAGGTTCAGGCCCCTCCCACATGGGAAGCAAGTCCTCTTATCACCGTGCCTTGGGGGCCATGCCTAACTAGAAATGCAAACTATGCCCCTTCATCTAGCTCCATCTGTTTGCCCCATGCACAGTTGAGGAGAAAATGATAATCCATCAACAAATATTTATTGATTGTCTAATGTACAGTACTGTCCTGGGCACAGTGATGGGTAGAAAATTAATATAAGACATTATCCCTGTCCTTCAAGAAAATATAATCTATTTAGGGAGATAAGTCTGAATATTGGTAATAAATTAAGTGTGAAATTGTTTCATGCACTCATAAAGGAACTCAAAGGAGGGGAAGGTTAGCGAAGGTTGGAGCGATGAAAGACAACTCCTTGAAGAGGTGAGGCACCAGCTGGACCTTAAAGGAGGAGGGAGACAAGACCCTTTGGAACCTCTAGGTCCAACTGTTATTAGAAGGATGGTCACAGGTCCCTCAGCCTAGTCCCAGGTGTACTGACAGTTTGAACTCTGGGAAGGTTTTTCTCCTTTGTGCTGAATCCCAAGCTATTGCTCCGTCCATTTCATCAAGTGGTCTGTCAAAATCACCTGGGGGGAAATGTGAGTTTTCATCCATCACTGGGATGCGGAGGGTTTGCGTAAGTCTGGTGTATTCTGGGAAGAGATGCTGCAGAGGGAATTCAGCTGTGCCTCAAAGTCCCTTTTCCTCTGGCCCTGGGGTTCTGGGGTTCTGCGGGCCATGGGAAAAGCAGAAGTCATCATGTGAATGGCCTCTTCTGAAGGGGGAACTGGCAAGGCAACATGCCCGGGATTGACAGGATGCTGCCTCCGGAAAGCCCAGACAAAGGCATCACATACACAATCAAGGACCATTTAAGTCAGCGTGTGACAGGGCTCGGGAACTCCAAGTGAGGAGACCTGTGCTGCGTGGGGTGACAGAGAAGCACGGAAGCATGCCAAATTCTGGGGAAGAACATCGGATACCCCCGGGGGCCATGCAAGCAAATGCCCAGAGTCCTAGGACAAACCACTCTTTATGTTCTGCGACGATGACTCTGACTTCTGCACCCCCAGCTCCACCTGAACATTCTATGAGAACTAGGAGAAAGGCCAGTACACCATCCCCTGACTCCACGCTGCTCCTTTTCCTGTGTTGCTGGCCCTAGGGAGATTCAGCATGTGTACTCCAACTGCTCTCTCAAGAGACCCATCTCCCGCTCCGTCCTGTCTGTCACTGCAACCCCACTTCCTCCACATTTCCTATCCCATGCTTCCGACAACTACCCCTCAGCATTCACCAAGTTAGTCTGCTGCTCTCTTGGGCGCTGCCATTGAATCCGTGTCAGCCGCCCCCATCTGTCACTCATAAGGACCACGCATGCAGATGGGGCAGCCGTTCTGCTCACCAGTGAGGCTCCCGCACTCAGCCATAACAACCACAAAAGCACGAGAGCCGGGATCCTCGTATTGGACAATTATGTGCTGACACCTTTCATCCATGTTTTATGTCCCTCGTGTCACACAGTTCTCTGGGTGGGCCTTCCTTCAGTCGCTCTTTCACACCTAAGGGCAGTGAAACTGAAGGAAACCTTGCTCTGCGCCGCCTACTCGGTCCCAGAGTCACAAATTGAAACTGCGTCTGCTCCCTCTAGTCTCCAAGCAGCCTGATTTTCCTAACCCTTAGAAAATGCTGGGCCATGGGACCTTAATGTTACTTTCCTTGCTTCCAGATGGGCTTCTTTCCAAGTCATTCGCCACGCTGTAGCCACCGAGAAAGGTCCTCACGGATGAATCTGTGTTAGTCACCCCCAGTTAAAACAGTCACTGGCCCTTGCCCCTCTCAGGGTGAAATGCAGTCCCTGAGCCTGGCTCACCACTGGGGGTCCCTGCCTTCCCTCTGCGTCCTCACTCTCCCCTCTGCCGTACTGAGTGACTGGCGATCCTTGAAATAACGCTCCACCTCATTTATGGACTTCAGGCCATTGTAATGCCTGTCCCTCACCCAGAACGCCCTCTGCTTCCCCTGACCCAAAGTTCTCAGCCTAGATGTACAAGTACTTCCTCCTGCCTAATCTTATAAGCTTCGTCTAACCACTCAATTTCTGGGTCTCCACTTTAAACTGCATGTGTTCAACAGGATGATAATGGCGAGCTGAATTAAGTGTCCCAGACCTGCCATGACAAAAATACTACCCCCTGGATGGTTTATAAGAACAAAAATGTATTTTCTCACCGTCTGGAAGCTAGAAGTCCAAATCAGACTATTCCTTCTGAGGATTCTTGAGGGAGAAGCTGTCCCAGGCTTTGCTCATAACTTCTAGTAGCTCTAGGCAATCCTTCGCTTGGAGCTGCAGTAACGCCTGGAACTGCAGTAACGCCTGGAACTGCCCTGCCCTTCCTCTGCCTCCCTGTCTCTGTGCATCTTCTCATCTTTCATAAGGACCCCATTTACAAAGGATCAGGGGCCACTCTTCTGCAATATGACCTCATTTGAATTTGGACCTCATGGTAACATAGTCAAAGATTCTGTTCCCAAACAGGGTCATGTTCGCAATTACAATGGTTAGAGTTTCAACCTATCTTTTTGGTGAACATGATTGGGTTCAAAGCAATAATCAGTGTGGGCAGTGTTTGGAGTTTGCCTCTCTGCTGAATCAAAGTATTTGCTCCTTGAAATACAGTGGGAGTTTGGTACACTCTTGGCTTTCCATTGGCTATCATGGTGGCTTACAAATAAATGCCAGTGCCTGGCAGCAATGTCTCTGTGTCTTCCTGGGTTGATGATATCAAACTATTAGTGAACAAAGACAGATGATGCACACTTACGTGGCCTGCGGTGCTCAGACATCTGGAAGAAGGCATGGCAGTTGAGGAGAGAAGCCGCCGGACACTCTAGGACAGTGATGTCAAACTTTGGTTTGCCTCGGGGTTATCTGGTGGCTTGGTTAAAGTGCTGGGCCCTGTCCTCCAAGTTTCTGATCTTGTAGAACTGTAAGGAGAAAGGAAAAGGGCCTGAAAAGTTACATTTTTTTAAAACATTTTATTAGGGGCTCATACAACTGTTATCCCAATCCATATACACATCAATTGTGTAAAGCACATTTGTACATCATTCTCAAAACATTTTCTCTCCACTTAAACCCCCAACATTAGGTCCTCATTTTTCCCCTCCCTCCCCCCTCCCCCCTCCCTCATGAGCCCTTGATAGTTTATAAATCAGTATTTTGTCATATCTTGCCCTGTCCGACATCTCCCTTCACCCACTTTTCGGTTGTCTGTCCCCCAGGGAGGAGGTCACATATAGTTCCTTGTAATCGGTTCCCTCTTTCCTACCCATTCTCCCTTTACCCTCCCTGTTTCGCCACTCACACCACTGGTCCTGTAGGGCTCATCCGCCCTGGATTCCCTGTATTTTCAGTTCCTATCTGTACCAGTGTACATCCTCTGGTCTAGCCAGACTTGCAAGGTCAAATTCGAGTCATGGTAGTGGGAGCGGGGAGGAAACATTTAGGAACTAGAGGAAAGTTGTATTTTTCATCATTGTTATATCGCACCCTGACTGGCTCATCTCCTCCCTGAGACCCCTCTGCAAGGGGATCTTAATAAGTTCCAGGGTACAGGTCAGGCTGCTGGGCCAGGAACCACAGTTTGCAAGGGACTTCTCCAGAAGATTCCAAAAGGGTCTCCCCCAAAGCCATTGTGATAGTTGCTAGCTGCTGTCAAGTTGTTCCCCATTTGAGGAGCATAAATTGAGGCAACAATCAAAATTCTCCAAGTTACCACCATTGAGTCATATTCCGACTCGTGGCAGCCTTCCAGGGCAAGGTCAGAGCTGCCGCTGTGGGCTTATGAACCATCACTCATCTTCCTTTGAGAACTCCTGGTGGTTTCAGACTGCTGATCTGGAGGTTAACATCCCAACAAAATGTTGGGTAAAACTGGGAGGAACTGGGATGAAGGTCCCAAATTTTTAAAGATGAAAACTTAGGTTCTGCTTCAATTTATGACCTCACAAGTCACCAATCCCACGTGTAAAGTCTCTTAGCCGAAATAATGTGGGGGTGGAGGGTAGTGGCCACACTCAGTCCAAGTGAACATTTTGGGACTCTAACCACTCCCTGCAGATGTCATAGGTTCCCCGGGGACACAATGAGCCCCACCAGCTACATTCAGTGCCTGCTTCCTGACCCAGCACCCAAGCACAGGGCAGTCTCTCAGGTGCCAGGTCCCCCTCACCACACACTGACCGACCCCTCCTTGCTGGCGGGACAAGCTCCAGGCAAACAGCCCGCACGGCGAGGAAACAAACAGATTCGTCTCTGAAAGTTGAGGCCCGTTCCAGACGCAAGTAGCAACAAACTTAGCGACAACGCTGTCAAAATATGTTCCACAGGCTCATTGGCAAGAGATCTGGACACACGAAAGAACTTCAGCAAAACCAAATCAGTTGCCAAACTGGGAGTTTTGACAGCAGACTCGGGAATATATTTAGATCAAAACAGGAACCCGTCCAAAGGAGTGAGCGGCTCCATAAATTATTATGGAATGATTAGAAATAATTAGTCAGTGATTTCAAAATATTACATATATTTTTCAGTGGTATTGAGGGGACGTGTTATATAACGTGGGACTTTGTTTTCACATTGGGCTTCTCTCTTCTTCTCCTCCCTTTTGTTTGCTTACCACTCTTCAGCAGTTTGTAAAATGGGGGCCACAGACGTGAACTTGCACTGTGCCAGCCACGGTGTTCTAGACGGAGCAATGCCTTTGAGCCTCTTCTGAGGGAAGGGCCGCTCTGGGGAGAGCCTTGTTCATCTCTGGGCCACGTTGGTGACGAGACCTCTAGCATTCTTCTAACCTGGCATTTGCTCCCATTAGCAGAGATGTAGGGCTTTGCCTTGCAAAAGGCCATTGGAGGTGGCTGGCCTTGGTTTCCCGGAGCCTCATTAAGGGGCAGCAGAGCCAAAGCCCAGGCGGCCCTCAGGACTCCCAGTGTTCTCCTCTGGCAGAAGACCCCAGAGTCCAGGATCTCCGAGCGCTTTGTGAAGAGGCTTGGTTCTGAGCAGAGCGCAGTGGAGCCAGGCGAGCCCCAGTGCTCCTCCACCAGCGGGAAGAGCTCGGAACTGAAGGCGACTCCAGGGGCTCTGCCAGCCTCAGCTGAGCCCAGAGTCTCCAGCCAGACCTGAAACGGTGCCTCTACTTGGGTACCCCGAGTTGGCCATGTTCCTTAATGGTTAGGACCATGGGGAGTTGGATCTGGAAAGGACCACTCTCCTCACATGACCGAGAGGCAGTGAGAGCCCATCTCTGGGCTTCTGACAGAGGGACGAGAAAGTTCCAGAAGCCCAAGCATAAGGAGCGAGAGGGCACTAAAACAATGGTGGTGACCTGTCTGATTGCAGTGGCTCTCCCTCGTCGCAGCCCCCTTTCTGCCCTCTCTTCAAGAGTTAAGAGTTAATATCCCGCTAAGGGGTATGAACTTTTAAGTTGCCATAAAACCAAATAATTATGTTTATCAATTTGTCTTCATTACAGAGAGTGGCTAAGCCTATGTATGAGTTCGCCTAAAAGCCAGCAAGCACACCTGCTGCGAGGAGCGCTTTCCAAAATCCGAACTGGGGACAACATTGGAATCCAGTTCCCTGTTCCACCCGCCCATTTGAAAAGAGGAGGGAGGGGGGAGAGGGGGAGGGGAAAAAAGAAAACAGAAAAGGCAAGACTTCCAACCCAGACCCAGGACTTTACAAGATGATCCTGAGCTATGTCCCTGTCTCTGAGGAAGGCACCGGCATATAAAATGGTAGTGAATTTGCATTACTTCCAATCCATCATTCTCTGGGTGTGCAGGAAAAACCAGGGGACCAGCCGCAACAAAGCTCAGCCTTCGTGTTGACAGATTCTTATTTAAGTGACTATGAATACAACAATTCCACAAATAATTTGTCAAGTGTGTGGCTGAACTGGCTCTGAACCCTGATAAATACAGGCTCTTCTAGGCTACAAAGCGGCGCGGATAGGCAGGCGGACACGGAGGGAGGAGCAGGCGGGAGGGCTTCCCAATCGATGCCACTCTGTGGTTTCACCAGGAAACAAAGCCAAACAAAACGCCACTTTAAAGGGCGCCCCCCACCCCCCTACCGAGAGAGGAGAGGGCCTGTAATCCTGCCAGACGCACCGCTCCCTGCGGCCCTGCGACAGGGGCTCCCAGGGCACCTACTGCTGGCTCTCCCCTGGGGTGCTCCCGGCAGACCCCCTGCCACCTGGGCCGCCCCTTGAAGCCTGTGCCTGGGGCCCTGGCGCCCGGAGTCCCCGTGGCCCGCGTGCAGGGTGGCCAGCGACTTCAAGTTCTCCCCGGCAGGCCTGTGGTTCTGGATGGGAGATGGGCGACAAGTCCTCTTTAACAAAACGTAAATCTAATCATCTTTGAAGACTGCAATATACACCTAAATGTCTCTTGCAGCTGTAATTTAGTATGCATTATTAATTTATTTTTCATAAAGCTCCCCGCTCCTGAGAGGGTGAGTGAGAGCCCCGAGCCGCCCCGATGATGACTCGTTTGTCAGCGGGAGGCGGGCACACACACAAAAACAATTTTTCTTCTGAAACCCCATCCAGGAGAACGCGCGGGCTCTTCTTAGGGAAAGGAGTTCCCAGTAAAGGAGATTACTCCAGACGTTTTCTTAAAGAGCCGACCTCTAATGGGACATGAACACTCCCGCGCCATTTGTAAAGTGACCCCAGCGAAGCTGGATGGCCAGGCGTCACAATGCCACTGCCTTGTCAAGACAGGGAAACTCGGCTCCAGGGCGAGTAAGGCTTACAGTCACAATTAAGCAATAATTAACTCATTCTAACATCAAATGCTAATTATTTATTGTTTATAAAGCAATTTCAACTAAGGCAAGACCTCAGACAAGTAAGGCCATCATGATTTTCCAGCCATTAACTTAACCAGAATTTGCATTTTGGGACTCTAGCCAGTGACTTACATGCAGTCCTTAAGCCATTTTTCAAACACCCTGTCCTATCTTAATCTATTCATCATTAATCACATTTGGTCACTTTACATAGAGAACACCATTCAGATGAAAGATAAAAGAAATGCATTAATAAAACAGAAGGCAAGTTGGAATACTTCAAAACATAAGGTAGGGGATGAATATGGTTATCAAAGCAATTTATTCCTTGTGCACTTAGTGTTAAAGTGGGGTTGTGGAGCTGCTACTGACGATGTAAAGGCATTCGAAGGAGGGGCCAGGCTGTTAGCGCATCAGGCACCCTCTCTCACTGTTCTGGGGATGAGAGCCGCCCGTCAAAGCTGATCCCAGAAGCAGCTTGGTGTTTGCACAATTGAGGCTTATCAACAGAGCCTGGCGAAATGCCAGTGAGCCCCTAGCCCAAGGTGCCTCTACCGGCCATTGCAGGATGACCTGGAAAAGCACGTGGGGGCCTCTCTGTGACTCAAGTCTCCCTAGGGGTTCACAGGGAGTTTGTAGCTGGGCCCCATTCACAGGCACTGGCAGCTCCTAGTCCTCTGATAGTCAGCCTGCATCTCTGGGCCTGGGTCCTCTGAGGGCTCCTGGACATCCTGTCAATGTGGGTCAGAGGTGGGTACTGACTGAACCAGGTTTCTTTCCAGAGCAGCAAAGGAGAGATAGAAAGAGCGGGGCAAGGAAAACCGGGACGTGCACCTGAGGGAGGAGGATGGAAGGGAAGTAACATATGCTTCTGTGCCCCCATCCGGGAGTCCACAGTATCAAGGTTAAGTGGAGGTTCTGAGCCATGTGCCTAGGCCTCACTCTGAGCACTGACTCAGGTGCTGTCCATGTGAGCCTGCTGTAGGGCAGAGACCGTGTGAGGGTGAGATGTGGAAGAGGTGGTCAGTCTGTAGAAGAATGTAGGGCTAACCTGCCCAGGAGCACACAAGACAAAAAGTATAGCTCCTTCAGTTCCAGTTCAGATACTCACAGTTTTATTCCAAACAAAATGTGTTGAACTATATCTTTGTGATCCGGGGTGGTGACTGCAGATAAATTCTCTCAGTAACACACGTGTCCTAATATCATTCACACCAAAACCAAATTCACTGCCATCGAGTTGATGCCCACTTATAGCGAGCCTTTAAGATAGGATAGAACTGCCCTTTGAGTTTCTGAGGCCATAACTGTTTACAGGAGGAGGAAGCCCAGCCCTTCTCCGATGGAGCTGCTGGTGGGTTCAAACTATGGACCTGGGAGGTCACAGCCCTACGTGTAACCACTATGCCACCAAATCTCATTAGTGCCTCACATATACTTAGATAGCTATAGTTTTAAAAAGCTAACTGAAAGAGCTTATCGTTCCATCTGTTTTATTTAAAGCAAGAGCAAAGTTAATGAAGACAATCTTAAGGAACCAACCCCAATACTACCCAGAGAGCAAGATCCAATCAAACCAATGACTTCCAAGATGATGGGGTGGCCCTTGAAGGCAGGAAGGTCAGCTCTGAAGGTTATGGTCATTGTTTTCTGAGAGTCCAATGGGGGAAACCTGGTTAGAGTTTTCTCAAGAGAAGCTTATTATGAAGAGATTTTTAAAAAATTGAACATGGCATTGATGGGAACAGGGCCAAGAAAGCTGCACCAACGATTTTTTTTAAATCACAATGGTTCTCCTGCTCAGTCTTCCAGAACAACCAGGGCCGCCCTCTGAGAACATTGCTGAGAAAGTCCACCGCACCCTATCCATCCCAAGCTTGCACCTTCAGGCTGTTTGGGTTCCCCATACTCCAAGAGCATTTAAGGGAACGAAGTATGATTTCTTTAAGGATGCCCACAATGCTATCTGGGTGTGGTGTAAATGAAAATGCACTGGAGTCTTACGGAAAGGGTGAGAGAGAGGGAAACACTGTCTCCCGGAGTGTTTGACCTACATGGAGAAGTGTCAGGAAATAAGAGCTTCGCCTTTTGATATTTCTGTTGAGGAAATATCCCCATGATTTCATAACAACGGTATTTGGCTTGTCTTCCTCAAGGATTTCCACCGTGTTGGCTGGTCGGGAGCACTGTCAGGCTGTGGTCAGGCTGTGGGCTCCTTAGTGGGCGGAGGGCTGAGTGAACCTCTTCAAGAGAGGGGTGCTGAATCCCTGGCGGAAGCCTGTAGCCAGAAGGTGAGGCCCCGTGTAGAAGATCAGGTGGCAATACAAATCCAGAGTTTGGAGGGCTGTTTGAGGCAGGCTAGGGCACCAATATGCTCTGTATTCCAGACTGATTGAATAGGCTGGCATTAAGACAGGGAGAAGTTTCAAAATCTGCCTAATGTGTTAAATTTGTCTTGCAAGACCAGGAAACCCACGAAAGGTTGTAGAGCAGAAGAAAAGTGACATGCAGAACATGATATGCATGACATGAGGGTGCCAAGGACTTTCATCAGTGCACTCAAATATGGCACCTGCATTCTCTCCTCAGCAAAGCTGTTATTGGTACGAAACCAGCTCTGCAAGGACAAGGCCTGGTCTGTCTGGTTCATTACTGTGTCACCAGTACTCATGAGTGTGCCTGGTACACAGTTGGTCTTCATGAATGACTGGCCACGAATGTGACAATAAATCAAACTAAGTACCATCAAATGGTCTCGGCATCACTAAGTGTGTCCAGCTGACCCAGAAGGAGGGCTTTGAATCCCAACCTCACTGACAGGCAGGAGAATGTAGGGGAAAATAGCTTGGGTGACTATCTGACACCCTTCGGTACCAGGTATTCATACCATGTTTCAGGACACTTTGAAATTGCCAGGTGCTCTGTGAGACAAAAGTCAAGTCCTCTTCAGCAGGATCTCCAGCTATCAGTCATGCTGGAGCAGCCTGAGGGAGGTCTGCTCAGCTGATAGAGACTGATCTGGAGAGAGGTGGGGGCGGGGCGGCACACACACAACGGAGTGAGCCTGGACACGGCCTGAGAAGACAGTGCCAGACGGTGTGAAGGACGTTGCCATGCTGTCCTGAAGTGTCCTTCAGGTCCTCCCTACACTCGAAACTATGGTGTATGCCGAGACTCTACAAATCAGAATCCTTAAAGAAATACTGAGGGAGGACATTGATTGTGCTGTAGTAGACTTGTCATGGAAGCACTGGGGAACAATGAGGGTTCAGGGATAGAATTCTCAGTTATGGGAGACCCTGGTTAGATTCTCTGCCAGCACACTTCATATGCTGACACCACCCATCTGTCAGTAGAGGCTGGTTCATTACTATGATGCTGTACCAGTTTCAGGGGAGCTTCCATGAACTACAACCCCAAATAAACTAACGAAACCCAGTGGATCACAGGGGCACAGCCTGCAACTAATCACAGGGATGGCACAAGACCAGGCATCCAACCATTTCATTGTCTTTGGGGTCATCATGAGCTGAGGATTAATACAGGGACACTAACAACAACGAGGTAGTGTCAGTGCTACAGTGCTGAGAAGTGGCTACTTTGGTCCTTCCAGCCATAATCTTTGTGACTCTCACACAATGATTGGGTGGGGCTATGCAAACATGGTATGTGGAACCCTAATGCTAGGAAAGGTAAGTTTTATCATCCTGCTAGGCTTCACATGAACCATTCTGGAGGCAGATGGGGAGGCCTCACTCTCTCCCAGAAAGAAGAGCTAGCAGTGGCACTTTAGACCTGGTGTTCCTGTGCTGATAACCTCCTAGACCCAGGAGACAGAGAACGTACTTGAGCGAGCTGTAGCACTAAGGATAGTGTAAACTAGCATGACGTAGCTGCAGCAGGGAACCAAGAGCAGCAGAGGCATCAGACCCAGGAGACTAGCGAGAGGCAGGGCAGTGTGCCTCCTAGGCTTTGCCAAGAGAAGGCAAGAGACTTGCCGGTGAAGTAGGCTGTTCCTGACACTTTGCAGTGGGGCTAAAGAGTTTGGTAACATTTGCCCGAGCAAGCCAGAAGCCGAGAAGAAGGAAAAGGCTGAGATTAAGAGGACCAGAGAGGGGCCTGCCTTGAAGGCAAGGCTAAGAAGAGGTTGTCCTGACCACAGAACTGTATCCTGACTCATTCCTAATCCTGAATTATAGCTGATTACTTCCCTAATAACCCCCCTAATCTTCAGGCTCATCTGTTGCGTTCTGGGTTCCTACACAAAGGATCAAACTCGTAAGAGAAATGAAGTGTGTCGTGGGAGGGAAGGTTGAATGACTAGAGAGACATGACCTCTGCCTCAGAAGTACCAGCCTTATACTGTGAATGCTGATCAGGATTCACTTTCCTCCTTGTCAGTTTAGAGGAGGGTGTCAGACACCCCAGTCCTGCCATTTTGGTGAGTGTGAAGAGGCAGAAAAGGGAGAAGGTAATGGGATCAGAGGAGAGGAAGTGGCTCTGGGGAAAAAAATGTTGGGAAATGGAAGAAATCTGGTAGCTTGATAGGACAGACAGACCCTCTCGAGGGTCTTCCCTTAGGTGACTCAGCTGTGCCAGTCAGTGCAGCTCCACAGGGGACATGGGAGTCACGCATCCCAAGGTCTGGGCCTTGCTCCGGCACCATGGGGACTACAATGGAAGTGCGTCCCCACGGCGAGCAGCACAGTCACCAGAACCGAAAGAGTGAAGAACAAGTGGAGTCAAGTATTCAGGTCAGTGGGGCCCACTCCCTTTTGATCTGACTGCTTATGTCACCACAAGAGGAGTCAGAAGCCACATTATCATGGTCCCACCTGAGATGTGGCCAGAGCTGCTGCCGAGACAGAGAGTGGGGGTCACACTCACCATGTGCCAATTTGGATTCAGGTCAAATCAGAGGTGTTTAGGGGACACTTTTTAAGCATCTCCCCAAGTTGTTCCCCCATGTGATAAAACTCCTGCCCAAAGAAACAGGTTTTTGAAGTCCCAGTCAAAAACTAGTAATGTTCTATCCACACATTAATGATTTCAAAATCTTCCATTATGAACAATATTTATCAAAAACAGCCCACTATCAGATGAAAGATGTGCCTTATCTTTTCTTGTCAACTAAAACATTATTCACTGAAAGTTTCTTTCATATCTGTTTCAGAGGTTTCAGTGTCATTTTAAATTGCAAATCAATCATATATCTCGCAGCCCCCGTTCTGTAGGGGAGATTAACGCTCTGGCGAAAATTGTTTACAAAGCCATTTGTAAACCTTCTGCGGATGCAGATGAGGCAAGTTTACCAGTTTAACATTGTTGATCCCAGAGAAAGCCTTAAGCAATGACTTCAGAGGGCAAAAAAATTTGTTCATTTATCATTATTGTCATGGGCTTTCGCAAATGATAACAATTTGTCTTCATCCTATTTTTAGACAATGAGCCACAATAGAGTCCAGAAAGCCATTTTGCCAGATGGGAGAAGGTGCTTTCACTGCAAAATGTTGTCTTTTCTTTCCCTGCCCTATAAAATTGGCTTAAGCGAGAACCAAGGAGATGTTTTAATGTCAACATTCCCAGAAGACCTAATGACATACAATAAAGGCACTGCCAGCCCCAGGAAGGATGCGAGTCAGATGCACCGAGCACGCCTTTCAATATGTAACCGTGACTTCAGGGATAGCTCTCACCATGCTAAAAGCCCAGACGGTCGTCATGGATTTTAGCATGCTAACATTCCTTAGTAATATCCCCCCCACCCTTTTTTAAAATGAAACACTGCACTGTAAGCCCAATTACTTCTCATTAAGATGAATAAAAATGTTAGAATAAGCTGGACATAAAGTAAACATTTAAAGTGATGTATAGCTAGTTCCGCCGAGCTCAAACCACCCATCAGGAAATCCCCATGGAAGACACGAGGACGTCCAGTTTTCGTTAGAAATACTCGTGATGCCATTGCATTCCGTCCAGCGCCCGTGGGTTCATCTCCGCCAGTTTCTGGACATCGTGTCCCAGGAGGGGGTTCCCCTGCTTGTGAGTATCTGACAGTTGAGGTCTGCATGAGCCAACTCTTCCCCAACACCCTGCTCAGATCAATAGGTGAGTGACTTTGACCTCCATCTGCTTTTCAGACCTATCATTGGTCATTGTTTTATGGTCAGCCTGGTTTAAGCCAGGGGATAGTTCACCTGTGCTCGTCCTCTGTGCAGGAAAAACAGATAACCTTTACAGAGTTAGGGGCTGTCGAGTCGGTTCTGATTCAGAGGGACCCTATATACCTCAAAATGAAATGCCCCACCGGTCCCGCACCATCTGCACAAGAGTTGTTGTGTTTGAGCCCACTGTTGCAGCCACTGTGCTGATCCACCTTGTCAAGAGTCATCCTCTTTTCCGCTGCCCCTCTATTGGACCGGATCACTGGTGGTGTAGTGGTTAAGTGTTGGGCTGCTAGCCACACGGTCAGTAATTCAAAATGACCAGACCCTCCGAAGGAGAAAGAGGAGGCTTTCTACCCCAAGAGTTATAGTCTCAGAATCCCCCAGGGGCAGTTCTACTCCTACAGGATCACTGAGTCAGAATCGACTCAAAGCAGTGGGGTTTTTGAGTTTCTACTTTACTAAGCATGATGCCCTTTCTCGGGACTGGCCTCTCCTGATAAAGTATTTGAGACAAAGTCTCACCAAGACAGATTGGTTTGTCCTTTTAGCAGCCCATAGCATGTTCAATATTCTTCTCTGGCACATGTATATGTATAATTCACATACATGATTCTTTTTTGGTCTTCTTTATTCAATGTCCAAATTTCATACACACAGGAAGTGATTGAAAATGCCATGGCTTGGTTCAGGCACACCTTAGTCCTCCAAGTAACATCCTTGTTTTTCAACACTTCAAAGGAGTCTTGTGCAGCAGATTTACCCAATGCAATGCACAGGGAAAAACAAAAGCATAGTGTGGTCCTTTTTGGTTTGGGTCCAGATGCAGGGAGAACAGGGACCTTCACAACAAACCAGGAGACGCTGGTGGTCAGACTGATTACCAGCCAGTACAAGCCTTCCTTGCTTCCTCTCTCTGTCCATTAACCCAGGAGGAGGTCTGGCCTGCTGGCTCAGTCTGTTGCACTGTGCTGGCTGCGGGTGGCTATGCTGCTGCAAGCTGGGATACCAGTATTTCAAATACTATCAGAGTAACCCTGGGTGGGCAGGTTTAAGTGAATCTTCCAATTAAAAACTGGGTTGGAAGACGTCCGGATCTACTTGGAAAACTTAGCCAATGAAAGCCTGTGTATTTCCATAGAATAGTGTCTGATACAGTGCTGGCAGATAAGCCTCCTGGGTTGGGAGGCATTCCACTCCAAATCCACACTGGCTGCAGCAATGGGCTGGGGCATGCCCAAAGTCATGAAGATGGTGTGGGGCCAGGCAAGCTTTCCGTCTCTTGTACTTGAGTAACCAGGAGTCAGAGCTGGCTTGACAGCAACTAACGAGTACCATCAGAAAGCCTGTTCTGAAGTAGCCTCAACACACACACAAACGCGCAGATCTCGGAGGTTCATGAGAAAAGGGTTGCATTTGGCAGTACGGTGATGCTGGTAGGGTACTGATACTAGCGCTCACAGCAGTCATCAGAGCTGTGGCAGGGAAGGTGGTGATTGGACAGAGGCTGTGGCCTGCAGTGACTGGCAGCTTCTTTTCGTTTAGCACACTGGATCTCTTCCCACTGTCTGCTCTCTTCCTGTTGGGATGGACTGTTTGAGGGATGGGTCCTTGTCTGACACAAAGCTACTTCTCCAGGAGGCCTTTCGCTAAAACCAAAGTACATCCATCTTGAGTGTTCACTGTCCTGCTACTTTATAACTCTGCATCCTAACACAGCAACACTCAACCCTCTCCTTGCCCGATATGCATACACGCCTGCACACAGATGTGAAGGCACACACAAACACACATATCCACATGCCCACTCATCCTCCTCTTGCTGTCCTTCCTCAAAACATTCCTGTTCACCTCTCCAGACACAGTTCTGCCCCTTTTGCAAGGAGTCTGAGCCCGAGTGAGCCCGCTCCTCTGTGTTCCCCACAGCCGCTTGACGGCACTTCCCACCCACTGTGAGGGGGCAGTTGTACTTCTTAGTGACTGTCATTTTTAATGCAATAACCAATGGTTTCTCCTCCTTTATTTCTGATTACCCTTCAACCTCTTCCACCCCCATTTAAGCCACATCACCTCAGAGAGAAGGGTGAGCTAATTGAAAACAGAGAAAAATAATTCTCTGAGGAAATTCTCATCTCAAAATCTAAATGGAGACGAGAAGAGAGAAAGAATGAAGAACGGACTCCAGGAATAAATGCGGAAAGAATGCGAAAGGCACCGCTGAAAGGCTTCCTGCCCCCGAGGCTAAGTCTATGACAGGACGAGGGGGAAGGGAAGGGAGAGCCCAACATTGGATAGGTACTCGGGAAGGACCTAGCCCTTGCCATCCCTAGAGTTGAGCACCAACAAGATGGTCTGAGCATCCACAGGCACCCGGCTCAGGACGAGCCACCGCCCAGAGATGGCCCAGTATGGAAAAGGGCACTAACAATCGGATACCACAACCACTTCTGTCCCCAACATCTTCTCCCTACCTAATGCTCCAGGGAAACGTGGAAGGTCCCGCTGGACTAAGAGGACTTTTCTCAACTAAACAAAATGAGGGCTTATAGAAGAAATTTTGATAAGACATAGGAAAACCAGTGGAAGCTTTGTCTTTATTTTTAATTTGCATATCTGAACTTGGGCACTGAGCCTCTGAGCTGTTCTGCCTCGTAACTCCTTGCCCTTCCAGGAGGCTCCAGCTAGAGCTAGCGATAGATAGCAAGCCATCAAGTTGACTTTGATTCATGGTGACCTTATGTATAATAAAATGAAGTCTTTCCCTGTCCCTATTATCCTCATCATTGTTGACAAGTTCAAGTCTATGTTGTCACCCTTGTGTCAATCCATCTCACTGAGGGTCTCCCTTACTCTCGTTGATCCTATATTTCACCAAACATGATGTCTTCCTTCTGTAATTGATTACTCCTGATAAAATGGCCAAAGCAAGCGAATCAGACAAATTCTGTTCTGATCCGTAAGAGAAGAAGCCTGTTTAGCACATGAATGGATATAGGAAAGAGCTTGTATTAAATGCCTCATTCTTGGGCTACCAGTTGTCAATGGGAATTTTCATATGCCTTGCACCAACTTACCAACATGCCTCGCTCTTGCTGCTCGGTGCATCTTCTTAAATACGAGGCTAACCTTTTGGAACCAAACAGCCCTGGTAGATGAGGCAATTTTCTAAAATGTGAAAGAGCCAGTCAGGAAGAAGGCAGGATGTGACCTGAGGTCTCTACCTGCTCTCCATCATTGGATCAGGTAAGGGCAATGCATGCTCAATGCTTGCTCACAAACTAGTTTTGTGAAGACCTTCTTTGTTCGTTCTAAACCAGCTAATACAAAGTGCGTCCAGGACACCACAGAACAGACTGCACAGACCTTGTGGACTACATTTTCATCAATTTAAGGATAACCGGTCCCCATTTCCACCCAGCCTCCGTGCCGACACACACAGGTCACTTGGGCTGCCCTGATCCACTCCCACTGCTTTGGGAATAGAACCAGTGTTGTATTTGTGCTTCTTTCCTTTGCCCATGGAGCCCAGGAGCATCAAGATATGTTGATGCTTTTCCACAGCTGATTGTGGGTCAATGGCTATGACTGAAGTGCCCCAGAACGATCTCACCTCCCTGGCCAGAGGGATTATTTTCAAGGTTTCAAGAGCAACTTTTGTCCTCACCTGATCTGATCTCAATTAAACTCTGAGAACAAACTCTTCCCGGCTTATAGGAAGGAGAAACACTGAGACCCGAGAAACGCTAGAGGTCATGATACACTCACTAGAGCTACTGAGATTGGAGGCAAGCACTGGTGGTTGCCAAATAAGTCCACTCACTTTGTGAACTATCACCTTCAAATGGTGGAATCTGATTCTCTTCTACCAGAGTTGGCTAGACCAGCTTTCCATGGATGGAATGTCCTGAAAACCATGCTATGTGTTTCCAAGGCTAAGTCATTTTATATATATATATGAATCAGACACACACATATATATATAAAAGTGAATCAGACAAATTCTGTTCTGATCCATGGGAAGAAGCCTGTTAAGCACATGAATGGATATAGGAAAGAGCTTGTATTAAATGCCTCATTCTTGGACTACCAGTTGTCAATGGGAATTGACATATGGCTCTTCCTCACTTTGTGCTGGAGGAAGCAAGCTGCCATGTTGTGAGGAAACCTGTGTGGGGTAAAAACTGAGGTTCCGCGACAACCAGCACCCAATGAACAACCATATGTGTGAGCCCTTTTGGAAGCATCTGACTAGGTTCGACCAAATTTTCCTTTAGGAAACCACAGTACCAACCAACACCTTCACTGCAACTCCCTGAGTAGAGGATCCCATCCAGAACCAGCCAGCTAAGCTTCTGCTGGATTCCTGGCTCTCAGTACCCACGAGTTACTATGAGGTAGTTTATTGTGCCTACCTGGCTGATAAACACATGTGAGGTTAATTGAAGGGTGGAGGGATAAATGGTTCGGTGAGCCTCACCTTTCTAGTTCTCAGGTCTCTTGTTTTGTGATGGTCGCACCCGCATACAGCTGCCTTAGCAGTTCCCTGCTTCAGCTGGCAAGGCTCACTTCCTGCAAGACTTCCCTGAGGAGTAGCCATGTGGACCTTCCCCCAATGCAGTCCGGGGTGCTGGAGCAGCCATGTGGAGGCCCCTGCCAACGCTGAGATGCTTACACATTCACTGGCTCAGCTTTCCTCATGCAGTCAGCATCATTGCATCTGTTTTGTGAGATGGAGGAGCATTTTGTGGATTGGTGTTGGACATATGGGATGTTGGACTTGTGGGCTTGGGCAGCATTGGGTTGGGATGTTTTGTTGATGAGCACTTAACCTTTATATAAAACTCTCTCTTACACATGAGTTTCTGTGGATTTGTTTCTCTAAAGTATCCAGACTAACACATACTACTTGCATTTATTGTTGTTGTTGCTGTAGGTCACTAAATCTCTTGGGAAATCATTACACGGCAATTTACAAATCAAGAGCCACAACTGAGAAGAAACCATTAAATTGTTGGATCAGCCTTCACCCAATATGAAAGGAGCCCCCGACTTTTCATTTACATGTGTCTGTGAAGTCGTAATACCAGTTTGACAAGGAATTTCTGTTATTTTCTCTCATGTGTGTTTTGGCAGTTATATCTCTAACCATACCTGCTGGTTTTAGACTTCTGAAGGGAGTGGAAAATGTGGATTAACTGACCCTATTTAACATCAGCTCGAGGATCTTCATTCCAGCTCCTCTTGCTTATAACGATGGCGTTTTCATTAATACAAGCAGATGCAGGTGCAATACCCATGCAGAGAATTCATTTTCTTTCTTATGGGTATAATAAATGGAGATGGGAAGGAATATGGCACCTGAATATATAAAGAGTCTATAGGTAATAACCCTTAAAGGTAACTGTAGCTATTGGTTGTTATTTACCTGTCCAAAGCAGCCAAAGAGAAGGAGCTAGGGGAGATGTGAATTCTCAATTGACAATGGGCCTCTTAGCATTGCTGACACCAAATGAAAAGAGAGAGGTCGGTACAGTAGTTACAACACCTGAAAACGCCCATGCACTCTTCATGCTTAGTTTGGTAGTAGCCTCTTGCCATTTGCAAAGGAGAGAAAAAGTCTCTCTTTCAAAGAGAGCATGGAACATCTTTCCCCTTCACACAAGAAAGCGCTTACCTCCTCCTGGTTGACAATGTCTAGAATGAGAGATGGATCCAGTGGGTGGAAGACAGGAAAGGCAGAGGTGGGATCCTGGAAGGTGAGCAACCAGATCAACAGGTGGGGTCACATGAAGCACATCTTTGAGACTGTTGGGTTCTCTTCTCTCTTCCTAACTCGCTGGCCCGTCACCATCAGTCGGCCAGTCATCATGTGTCAACCGTGCCTATTGACTGACTGTATACAAATGGCCTTGTGAAATGTTCAGATCTGTGATCTGTTAATATCTGATCTGAGGGCCCAGTAAATTATACACACACATAGCATCCTGTGGTCGGAACCAACTCCACGACACCTACCAACAACAATAATAACCTTAGTGAACCTAAGAACCCTCTAGCCAGGAATCAAGCCTTCTTTCCCCACGTATCCCTGGAAATCATCAAAGAATATGTATTTAACGTTTTTCTTGAGTTTTTACAGTAGTGGTCCCAGAGAACAGTTATCCTTTTTCATGGACTCATGTCACTCAGCATAATGTCCTCTGAGTCCATGCCTGTGGTGAGGGGCTTCACAGAGTCACCAGTTTCCTTGAACATTACACAGCTGAGCCTTGTCCTTGTCTTTAGTGCCATCTATTCATTCTTTCCATGTTGATGGGCATTGAGGTCATTTGCTTCTTTTTGCTATTACGAATCATGGTATGATGAACATACATCAATTTGGGTCCAGCTTTTATTTCTCTAGGATACATAGAGGGATTGCTGGATCATATGTTACTTCTAATTATAACTCTTTAAGAGAGTGCCATATTGTTTTCCAAAGGGTTGCACCATTACACAGTCCCATCAGTAGTGTATGCAGACTCCAGTTTCTCCACAGCTTCTCCAGCATTTGTTCTATTTTATGTTTAACTTTGCTATAAGTGCTGGGAGAGGTGATATCTCAGTATTGGGCTGCTAAAGTCACGGTACTAACTTTAGCGTCAAACCACCAGCTACTTTGTGGGGAAAAGATGAGGCTGTCTGCTCCTGTCAACTGTGATGCTCGCAGAAGCTCTAGGGAGCCTCTCTGCTCTTTCCCACAGAATCACTACGAGTTGGAATAAACTCAGTAGCTGTGAGTTTGACTTAATGGCTAATGGTCTTAAGCATTTTTTCATGTGCTTCTTGGCTACTTGAATATCATCTTTGGTGAATTATCTGCTCAGGTCTTCTGTAATTAAAAAAAATTAATAAATCATTTTATTGGGGCCTCTTACAGCTCTTATAACAATCCATACATCAATTGTATCAGACTCATTTGTCCATGTGTTGCCATCATCATTTTCAAAATATTTTCTTTCTGCGTGAGTCCTTGGTATCACTTTCTCTTCTGTCCCTCCCTCCCCAATACTCCCACCTTTATGGGCTCCTGGTAAATTATAAATTATTATTTTCATATCTTACGCCATCCACTGTCTCCCGTAACTCACGTTTGTGTTGTTTGTCCCCCTGGAGGTGGGTTATATGTTGTGTTAGTCTGGGTACTTTAGAGAAACAAATCCACAGAAACTCATGTACAAGAGAGAATTTTATATAAAGGTTAAGTGCACATCAAGAAAAACATACCAACCCAGTGTTGCCCAAACCCACAAGTCCAACATTCACCCATATTTCTGACACCAATCCACAAAGTCCTCCGCCATCTCACAAAACACACACTATGATGCCGACTGCAGGAGGAAAGCCAAATCAGTGAACAGGATGACTTGCAGGAAGTGAGCCTTGCCAGCTGAAGCAGGGAACTGGCTAAGGCAGCTGCACCCTGGTCTGACCATCACAAAGCAAGAGACCCGAGAATCAGAAAGGTGAGGCTCACTGATCCCTTTATGCCTCCACCCTTCAATTAACCCCACATGTGTTTATAGGCCAGGTTGGCACAATAAACTAACTACCTCATATGTCAATCATTGTAGATGGTTCCCCATTTCTTCCCCTTCTCCTTCTCCCTTCCCCCCACCCTCATGGTATCACTACTCCCATTACTGTTCCTGAGGGGTTTATCTGTCCCTGTGTCGAGAGTTCTTATCTGTACCAGTGTACATGCTCAGGTCTAGCCTTATCTGTAAGGTAGAACTGTGGTCATGATAGTGGGGGGGAGAAATATTAAGGAGCTAGAGGAATGCTGTGTGTTCCGTCAGTGCTAAGCTGCACCCTGGCTGACTCATTCCTTCTTGTGACCCTTCTGTGAGGTGATGTCCAATTGTCTACAGATATGATTTGGGTCTCCTCTCTGACCCCCATCATTTACATCAATATATTTGTTTGGTTTGGGTCTTCTGATACCTGATATCTGATAACCTTGACACCTCATGGTCACACAGGCTGGTGTGCTTCTTCCATGTAGGCTTGTTGATTCTCTGCTAGATGGCCACTTGTTTAATTTCAAGCCTTTACAACCCCAGATGGGCGCCATCAGCTTTCTTCACCATATTTACTTATGCACCCATTTTCACTTCAGCGATCCTGTTGGGAAGGTGAGCATTACAGAACGCCAGATTATTAGAACAAAGTGTTCTTGCATTGAGGGGGTATTTGAGGCCCAATGCCTATCTGCTACCTTAATACTTAACATTTAAATATATGTACATAGGCCTATATCCCTATTAATATATTTGCATATGTACATGCCTGTATTTTTACCTCTATAAATGTTTTTTGCTTCCTAGTTCTTTCCTCTTTCTTTTTACTTTCCTCCTGTCCCACTATCATGTTCACCCTCATTTGACTCTCACTACTTTCTCTCGGCTACATTGCACTTGATCAACCCCTACCAGGCATTCTACATCTTCCTCACCATTGATTTTAGATCTCTTATTGTTCCCTTGTCCTTGGGTTTGTTGGCTCTCCACTCCCTTTCTCCCTTGTCCTCCTCTCCCATGTACCCTGGGAGCCACTGGCCCCGTTGTTTTCTCCTTGGGATTGTCCTGCCTATCTTATATGCATAGGCATGAGAACAAAGAAAACAAAAGCCTATAAATAAGTCCAGGTCTGGCTGCTGGCCCTTGTGATTGTTTTCCAATGGATCTAATGAAGTGTCATGCCCTGCCCACCAATTCTGAAGTCTATTTTCTGGATTTCTCAGCAACTTCATTGCTTTGCTCCCCTTGCTGCTCTGTTGTGCTCCCTTCCTGTTTCACTCTGGTGGGGGAGGGAGGAGGGAGGAGATTGGTCACAATACCCACCCTGTGTTTACAGTGCTGTCCACCTTAGCACTGTGGGTCAATGAGGGGCTTTGTGTCTCGTAGTGGGACCAGCCCCTCAGTCCTGTCTGTGCCTTGGTAGGAATGTCATCCTCTATGCTAGTGGGCTAGGGTGTGGTTCTCTCTCTCTCTCTCTCTCTCTCTCTCTCTCTCTCTCACTCTTTCTCTCTCTCTCTAGCCCCCTCGCTCTCTTTCCCTCTTAGTTTGCTCCTCTGTGGTCTGGGCAGACCTCTCCGGGCTGTATCTTCAATGCTGTCCTCTGTAGTGCATTCTTCTGGGGAGGGGTCGACGTAGCTGGGCTTGGGGCCAGTCCTGCAGCCCCTCTGTTAGTTCGCCGCTTCCTGCAGGTATACTGCCCTCTAGATTTGGCACCCCAGGTTGAGCTCTCCCTTCCCCGTGTCCTCTGTGCTTTTAAAACAAGTTCATTCATCTTTTTCATTGTGGAAATATTAAAGTTTTCTACTAGAGTGATCAGACCCTTGTCCACTATGTCATGGCCAAAATAGTTTCCCCCATTCTCTGGGTTCTCTTTTTTAGCCTTTTGGTGAGATCTCCTGATACACATAAGTGCAATTCTTGGAGTTCCCAGTCATCCAGCTTGTCTTCTGCTCTTTGTGTCTTTTCATCGATATTCGACAGTGTATTTAGGTCTCACAATTTGCAGGAGAAAGCAGCTAAGCCCCTATGTCACATCATATGCAAAAATAAACTCGAGATCGATCACATGCCTATATGTGAAACCTAAAACTGTAAAGATTATCGCAGGTATTCTTAAAACATTATATATTTTGTAATATTTTTTTGGCAAGGAAAGGGAATTAGGATTAGTGTTCCATTTTGAAATCATAAGAAATTACTACAGATTAAGAAGGGACTTCCATCTTAATTTCTATGCCTCTCTGAATATCAGACTTTTCATCTGTAACATTAAGTATTTTGTTTGTAATTTTTTAAAAAAGGAACTTGGCTGTCCCAATAGCGTAGAACCAGACAGCATTTTATTTGCTACCCAGAGACTGCCATGAAACTTAGCTGATTTGACAGCAACCGATCCTGTTCATAGCATTTTCCCGTTCCTAACATGTTCAATCATATCACCTAATACGGCTCACTTTCCCTAAAGCAGGGTACATATTAGACACTGTGATAGCAATATGCTCTTTCACTTGGAAATGAACATATCAAAAGGCATAAGTAATAGGCAGAGCACAAAATGAACTATTGTAACCTTTCTCACACGTCTTGGAGGCTCTACTCTAAAAAATATATATATAATTATATATTCATATATATTTATTATTATATATTAATATATATATTTACATTCTACTCTGTGACCAACTTCTTTCAAGCACACACATATACACACTGAACGAGCATAACTCCTGAAAAATCCATGTATCATTGCCTTTTCTATAACGCCCATTTCTATCCATTCCTCCTAGTGTCCCAGGAAACATCCAAGGTACGCTGTAATTCAAAGACAGATTCAATCTTAATTGGACAGGTCTCTTTTTTAACATTTACCATTTCCTGTTAGGTCTAGCTCAAAGTAGTCAATACGTTTTATAAACAGACAAAGTACAAAATTGCAGTCCCAACCCCTACATCTCTGGTATTGGTGTGCATTTAGTGGCCAACATTCACCTGGGTGCAGCACTGTCCATGATAATTAGTCACAGTGGACATAGGACCAAGGGCTGTGTTCATATTCCCAGACTCACATCAGACTGAGTGGCAGTTCAATGTGGAAAATCTCACCACTACCCTCTGTCATCACCTACCATGGTAGAACTCATAATTGATGGGGCTGGTCCACTATCTAAAAAGAGAGTGTTTTCTCCATGATGCAACAGAAATCAGAGATAAAGGGATCACAGAAAAGTTATAATGACAAAATACAAAACTTCTTAATTGTGAGGATCACTATAGGCAATAAACAAAGCAAAGAAAATAGGTCCCATAAGAGAAAATACTAAAAAAGAAATAAAACTCATATACCATGATATTCCAGAACTAAAATCAAATAGAAGTGCCATTTTAAATGGGATCAACTAATCTACTGAAACATTTTCAGGATGGTCTAAAAAGCAAAGCCAGCTCTTTGCTATATTCATCGCACAAATAAGATCAAATCATTTAAAAAAAAGGTTTTTTTTAAGCTGAAAGCTAAAGGATATTCAAAGAAACCCCAGGTAAATAAAGACAGGAAGGAGAGACTATACCTTTTCATGTGAAAGGACTGAATTTAAAATCCAAAATCCTCCCATGAATCGATTGATCCCAATTCATGTAGACCCTCTATGGCAGAGTAGGCCTGACCCAAAGAATTTCCAAGACTAATCCTCAAGGAAGTGCATTGACACAGTGTTGTCCCATGGAGTGGCTGGTGAGCTCAAACCATCGAACATTCAGAGAGCAGCCAAGTGCTTAACCTCTGAGCTGCCAGGGATCCTGAAGTCAGAATAAAATTGTGCATAGATGCTGACTGTATAAACTTAAAGGGAGAAGTTCACAGTCATGATATAATGGTTCTGAATACCTACAGATCACATTGCACAGCAGCAGCAATAAAAAAGCAGATTCTCAAGGACTCAATGAGAAATAACAACAGCACTGTTAGCAAGAGACCATTCACCGCAGTCAGCCCATGACAGGACAAGTGGGCAAGAACACAAGAGTGTTGCATCCCTAGATAATGTAACTAATGCGACAGATCATATTGAGACATACAGATTGCATACTTTGAGGATAAATCGTTCATTTTCTTTGCAAATTCCCATGAAACATTTATAAAAGAATCGATTACATTCTAGATTACACACAAAAACAACCAGACACAATCTAGATGATGTTCCCCACAAAGAGAAGCAGTTTAGATAACACTCTCTGACCACAATCAAAGCAGAAGTAAAATAACAAAAGCAAAAATAGTCATTTCCAAGTGAACATTAAAAACAAACCAACATCGCTCAGACATATTATTGGACGAAACAGGAAACCAACCCCAAATTCAGAATTTCTAAATAACAATGATGAAAGCCCTAGGCAGCTGAGCCCGTTCTTGTTTTTGTTGTTAGGTGCCATGAAGCCAGTTTTGACCCATAGCCACCCGATACACAATAACATTCAACATTGCACATTCCTGTGCCACCCCTGCCATTGTTCCTGTGCCTAAGCCCATTGATGCAGCCACTGTGTCAATCCATCTCTTTGAGAGCCTTCTGTTTTTCACTGCCCAGCACAAAGACTGAATAAGTACAGGGAGATGATACCACCCTGACACACTTGTCCTGTTCTCAGCAACTGCCTCTTGTACATGTACAAGTTCCAAATGAACACACTTCACTGTCCCAGAATTCCCATTCTTCTCAAGGTTATCCATAGTTTAGTATGGCCCACACAATCCAATGCTTTGGCATAGTCAATAAAACATAAGTCAACATCTTTCGGATATTCTCTGCTTTCAGTCAAAATCCGCTTATCAGCAATGATATCCCTTCTTCCATGTCCTTTTCTGACTCCATCCTGAGCTTCTGGCAGTTCCCTGTCAAAGTAGTGCTGCAACCATTGATGGATGACCTTCAGCAAAATTTTACTTGCTTTCAATGTCAATGATATTGTTCTGTAGTTTGAGCATTCTGTTGGGTCACCTTTCTTTGGAACGGGTACATATATGGAGCTCTTCCAGTCAGTTACCAAGTAGCTAGCTTCCAAATTTCTTGGCTCAGACAAGTGAGTTTGTCCAGTGCTACATTAGCTTGCTGAAACAGCTCAATTGGTATTCCATCAATTCCTGGAGCCTTGTTTTTGGCTAATTCTTTTATAAATGCTTCATGGGAATTTGCAAAGAAAATGAATGATTTATTCTCAAAGTATACAATCTGTATGACTCACTATGATCTGTCTTATTAATTACATTATCTAGGGATGCAACACTCTTATTTTTTGCCCATTTGTTCTGTCATGGGCTGCTGTGGTGAAATGTATTTATTGGGTTTCCTTGAAGGCAGATAGATAAAATCCTCTAACAGACAGCAGTGTATTTCATGATTGATTTAGCAATGTTCTTTTTGACAATGAATACAAAACTATTCTCTTAATTGTGCTATTTCTGGCATAGTAAATCATATGATTTTTCTTATTCAAAATGGCCAATACCATTTCATCTCACTAATGACTAGGATATCATTTTTTTGAATTCCATTTCATTTGTAACCACTTCCAATATTCCTAGATTCATGCTTTGCAAAATCCGAGTTATGATCACTAGCAGATTTTTGCAGCCGTTTCTCCTGACATTGTGTCGTGCCCCAGCAGCAAATGAAGATTCTGAAGGACTCACTTCCACAGGCTTTACCTGACTCACATCACCATGGTCGACTCCACTTCTAGAAATCAACTTCTTGTCAGTCACATTTTAAGTGGCCTCTAGACTATCGCCACACTATCTCTGACAATGTTCTACACTATCTCTGATGCTATCATCTACACTATCCTCTACACTATCTCTGACAATGTTCTTCCTCCATTCTTTAGGCCTTCAGTATCTGACAATGTTTTAAAGTTATTCATAAGGTTTTCATTGGCAACTTCCTTCATAGTGGTTAGCCGATTCTTTCTTTGTTGTCTGTCCTTAGTCTGTAAGCTCCACTGCAACCAGTTCGTTGTGGGCGACCCTGTAGCATTTGAAATACCAGTGACATAGCTTCTAGCATTACAGCCAAACACGAGCCACCACAGCACAAGCTGATAGATGAGTGGGCCCATGGACATAACTAAAAAGAATGCCAGGAAAAAGTCACAGATGTATCAAAAGGACATATGAATTCAAATCTAAAGAATAAAAGCAACGGAAGTGGGCACCATACTAAAAAAAATTAGAAATAAAACAAAATTGAACAGAAAATAATTAATCAAGATAAAAACAGAAACTAATGTTAGAAAAGTGGAAACTTACAGAAGTAAAAAATAAACCCAGAAATATTTTGGTTGGGTAAGGTAAGGAAGGACTGATCAGAGAGATAGATAGGTCACTAATTACCCCAAGTAAAGACAATAACATAGACAAGGACACATAGGACTGCGCGGCCACCCTAGAGGACAGGGCTGGGTTCTGGGGCTGTCAATCTCTGTGGAAGCAGGTTGCCTCATTTTTCTCCTACGTACCAGTTGATGACTCTGAACCACTGGTGTTCAATTAGCAGCCTGGTTCAATTGCCTTTGGAACAAATATAAAGAAAGATATCAAAAAGCTTTTGAAATAAATGCCCCAAATAGACTGTCTAGAAAAACTGTATCAAATATTTAACAATAAGATATTACAATCATGTTTTAAGTGCTGTAGGCTATTCAGATAGAAGGGATTTTTCCAAAATTGTTTTATTAGGACACCTATAGCATATAACCAAAAAAGTAAAGATTGGACAAAAGATAAAATTTAAAAGAACTGTAGGTTAACTTTACTTATGCATATTGATGTAAAAATGAGACAAAAAAACCTCCAAACTCACTTCCGTCAGGCTAATTCCAACTCAGAGTGGCCCTGTATACAGGACAGGGTTAATTCCAACTCAGAGTGACCCTGTAATCAGAACTGTTCTTGTGGATTGTCTGAGACTAACTCTAAGGGAGAAGAGATATAAGAAATATTAGCAAACAGCATCCATTAGGACATTAAAAAAATAATATGCCAGAACAAAGTGAATTTTCTTTTTAGAATTTAAAAATAAGGAAAGATCAGGAAATTCACAAAATAAGTCATCCTATTACCAGAGGTAAGAAGAACAGTCATATGATCATCTCATAGACACTGAGAAAATGTGATTATTAAAATGCAACCATGCCTGATTAATAAACAAGGCTCAGTATAATAAGATTAATATTTATGAACTTCCAAGAAATTAGTATGAAAAAATGGCATAGTGGAAATTGGGGGCCAAGAGAGCTCACTATATATAAATATATGATTTAAACCTAAGAAAAGCTATTCAATTTCATGCTAATGACAGTTCCTCAAATGAAAGCTATCCACAGATATCCATTTTGACCAATTAGATTGACAAAAGGACAAGTTTGATAATACACTACGTTAGAAAGACTACAGGGAAACCAGGCAGACACCACATCATGCTGGTGGAAACATGACTTTGTATAACCCCTGTGGAGGGCAAATCTGCATCATCTATCAACATTACATATGTATATACCCTTTGACCCATCAATTATACGTTTGAGAATTTATCCTCCAGTTACACTTGCACACGTGTGAAATGATGTCTGCACAAAATGATTTATTAACCTTCCTATAAGAGCAAAGATGGTAAGTAACCTTAATGTCCATCTATGAAGAACCAGTTAAATAAATTATGGTACATCCATACAATATAGTACCAGCAAACTGAAATCATCACGAGCACATGATTTTATGTTACATAAAAAGCAAACCATGTCAAGTAATAGGTATATTAGTGTATATATTTGGCTGCATGTTATGTCAAAAGAAGAAAAATAAGGATCTATCTTTGTATGAGCTTGTATTTGCATGAGTAAATTCTTGAAGGATACAGAAGATACTGATAGGATACTGCTCTTAACGCTGGGAGAAGAGGTTGGATAAATGAGAGACTGCGTAGGAGGGAGAATTCTCATTAAGTCCTTTTACGGTTACTTTTGATCAGATGAATGCATTTGTAACTCAGATTATGATTTTAGGAAGGAACGTGGGTCAATATGTAAGTCTCGTTGATTCTAACCCTACAAGGCCCTGGCTGGGCTTTTCTGTCTATCCGGGGCTCGCTGTCTTCGCAGAAGTCTCCACCTCGCTTGCTTCAGTCATTTCCATTTGCCACGGAACCAGTCTTCCACCTCGAATCTCTCTTTCCTTCTCTCGATTGCCCCCCCTCTGCGCTGTGGCCTGGATCTTTTGAAAACTGACATCAGTTGTTTGCTTAGAAGTAGTTCCCTATAGTTCTAGGAATTCGTCCTTCATTTGTTGTCCATGGCCTACTTTTCAACCATTCTTATTCCATCCAACACACAACTCATGCTTTAGCCACAGTGAGCGGCCTAACAGGCTCTAGGTTTCTGGTTGCGGTACCTGTGTGGTGCAAAGCATTATGAACTCAAAGTGCTGATTCAAATGTTGGCAATTCAAGTCTCATAAGATAGGTTTAGCTACCTACTTTTAAAGATCTAGCCGTTAACTACTCTAAGGAACATTCTAACATGCAAAGTCTCCCATGAGTCAGAATAGACTCAACGGTAACTGGTTTTACTGGCTGGTCATCCTTTTGTACACGTCATTCCCTCTGCCAAAAGCACCAAGATGTCCATTTTCAGGTTGATGAATTGTTCATCTTTCAAGAAGACTGCATTTTAATAATACCTCTATGCTACGCAGTGGAAGAAAGAGAATTCTCTCAGTCAGATCATACACGCATCTCCAGTGTGCTGAAATTCTTTGCTGAGATATATAACTCCACCTGAAAACCATGAGAAGCTCAAGTGTAGCAATCGGAAATCACGTTTATCCTTGCATCCTCGTCACTTATCGAGTCCACCTTATGCACACAGTGATGTGCCTTGGGTGCGATACTCAAGCAATCCTTATGGCAGGAAAATGTTACCCCCAAAGGCTTGTCTACTCTCCTCCCTAATGTGGTAAATGTTTCACTTAGTTTCCCTGCTCAAATGACAGCATCAATTCTACCCTTAGATATCTTTGTCCTGGGACTTAATGAAAAGTTGTCAATGGATTGTCATGAAGATCTTGGTAAATGTGCTACACTGTTCATTTGTCAATAACCCCCTTGGTGGCAGACATCAGGTGCAGGGGATACAGAGGGGAGAAAGACTGGCTTCCTTACCTAAAGGAGCTTACCACAAAATGCTGGATGTACAGACTGGAGCACCTTTGAGTCCCTTTATTTCCAGTGTATTCTTCTATATAGCCTAGTCTAGTGGGTCAGCATTTCACTGGCTCTCTGCCTACTTCTACTTCCTGAAGGAGTTTTCACTCTATAAACATTAATATTTCACACCAGTAAAAGAGAACAAATTCCCCTAAATGAATAAAGCACCAAAAGTTTATGAAATACATTGTTCATGAACAAAATCACTGCTCATTTTGACGTGTTATTTTCAAGTTGGTTATTGCTGGGGTAAAGAAGTGCTATTGATTTTTGTATGTTGATCTTGAATCCAGCAATCTTGCTGAACTCTATTATTAGTTCTAATTGTGTGTGTTGATTCCTTTGTTTATTCTGGGCAGATGATCATATCATTTGCAGATAATGTCCATTTTATCTCTTCCTGTCCAGCTCTTATGACTCCCATTTCTTTTTGTTCTCTCATAACCTTGGCCATGACCTCTTAGATAAAATTTCAAACACAAATACCACAAAGCACCAAAGTTAATTTACTGTATCATATTAAAAAAAATGATTTATTTTCAAAAAAACTATGAGCACAGCCACCATATGATAGAACAGGAGCAACAAGGGATTTCTCTTTCTAGACTATGTAAAGAAATTTTGCATATGAACAAGGAGAAAATGTTAACTGAATGGATAAATGGTCAAAAGATATGAATGGTAATTTATAGATGATGAAACTCTAAAACTAGTAAGTACATTGAAGAGATACTTAAAACAATTAATAATCTGAGAACTGCAAATTTAAACACTATTAATATAGTACTTTATATATGTTGGACTGGATGAATTAGCAAGCTGGATAATGCCAAGTATTTGGAGGACATGTGTGAATATAAGACTCATCCACTGCTTGAAGGGGTGTGATTGGTAAAGCAATTCGAGGGATTAATCAAGTAGTTCTTAGTCAATTTGGCATGTGTCCCCCAATTCCCACACATGGCCATACATGGACATGTACAGAATATTCCTGGTAGCATCATCTGAGATGTGTTGAAGAGTTAATATGTTGATCATTGTGCTGCCTATTACTGGGTGAATGGATAAATATAATACACATATAGTAGCGGCAAACCATGGAACATCAGGCAATAGTTCAAAGCAACAGTTTCAGTGTGCACATATTACCAGGGGTAGGTCTTAAAAATGTAGCTCTAGGTAAGATAAGTTAAAGAAAAAATGTATCACCCAATTCTATGTATGAGGGGCTACCCCCCAAAAAACAGAAAATGGCTCTGCCAGGCTGGGCTTTCGCAGTATGCATTTTTCCCACTAGGCAAGCATCAAGCAACTTGCTTTGAGTTAGTGCATCCAGTGGCATCACCTGGGAAAGTTCTTTCTGATCACAGTGAACTTTTTCATCAAATCAGTTTTGCTCAAACCTTGCTTTATTTTTTTTGATGGCCGACTTAAGAGAACAGCGTGCAACTGTGAGATTTTTTTTTGAGTCATTTTATTGGGGGCTCATACAACTCATCACAATCCATACATACATCAATGTGTAAAACACATTTGTACATTTGTACATTTGTTACCCTCCTTATTCTTTTTAAAAAATTATTTTATTGAGGGCTCGTACAATTCTTATCACAGTCCATACACACATCCATTGAGTCAAGCACATATGTACACCTGTTGCCCTCATCAATCTCAAAACATTTGCCCTCTACTTTAGCCCTCAATATCATTTGCTCATTTTCCCCCTCCCTCCCCACTACCCCCTCCCTCCCAAACCCTTCATAATTCATAAATTATTATAGTTTTGTCATAAGTTACACTGTCCGATGTCTCCCTCCGCCCCCTTCTCTGCTGTCCATTCCCCAGGGAGGAGGCTATACTTAGATTCTTGTAATTGGCTCCCCCCTCCCACCCCACATTCCCTTCACCCTCCAGGCCTCGCCCCTCTCACCACTGCTCCTGAAGAAGTCATCTATCCTGGATTCCCTGTGTTTGACGTTGCTATCTGTACCAATGTACATCCTCTGGTCTAGCCAGATTTGCAAGGTAGAATTGGGATCATGATATTGGGGGGGAGGAAGCATTAAAGAACTAAAGGAAAGTTATATGTTTCATTGTTGCTACCCTGCACTCTGATTAACTTGTCTCCTCCCCAAAACCTCTCAGCAGGGGGTTGTTCTGTTGCCAGCGGATGGACTCTGAGTCTCCACTCTGCACTCACCCACCTTTAAAATGACATGATTTCTTGTTCCTTGATGCCTGACACCCGATCCCTTCGACAGCTGGTGGTCTCACATGCTGGTGTGCTTCTTCCATGTGGGCTTTGTTGCTTCTGAGCTAGTTGGCCGCTTGCATATCTTCCAGCCTTTAAGACTCCAGATGCTATATCTTTTGATAGCCGGGCACCATCAGCTTTCTTCACCACCTTTGCTTATGCACACCTTTGTTTTCAGTGATCGTATTAGGAAGGTGGGCACCCACTGATCTGACTTGTGGTTCTTTGATGTCTGATAACTGGTCCCTTCTGCACCTTGTGGTCAGACAGTCTGGTGTGCTTCTTCCATGTGGGCTTTGATGCTTCTCAGCTGGATGGCCGCTTGTTTATCTTCAAGCCTTTAAGACCCCAGACGCTATATCTTTTGATAGCTGGACACTGTTAGCGCTCTTCACCACATTTGCTTATGCACACGTTTGTCTTCAGTGATGTGTCAGTAGAGCGGGCACCCACTGATATGATTTTAAGTTCTTTGATGTCTGATAACTCATCCCTTCTACACCTCGTGGTCAGTCAGGCTGGTGTGCTTCTTCCATATGGGCTTTGATGCTTCTCAGCTAGATGGCCGCTTGTATGTCTTCAAGCCTTTAAGACCCCAGATGCTATACCTTTTTTTTCAAGAAAAAGAAAATAACAGCAATGCTGAAAGATGGCTTTTAGAGAGAAAAGACAGGAGTCAACCTGGTGTCTCAGTAGGTTCATGGGGACTTCTTGCTAAGCCAAACCATTTCTCAAAGACCTTCATCATCTCAAAGATGCCCACAAGAAGCAGCATCAACCACACTCCACTATGTTAAAATATAAACTCCAAGGAATACCAAGAGTAGGCCATTCTTTTGGCCTCCTTTCTGCTTTGTTTGGAAGGTTAATTGGATGGCAACCAAATAGGAGGGGAAAAGGAAGGGAAATATCTCATTCCTCTCAACACCCTGTCTCTGCCTCCTTTAGACTGGCCTGTGCAAAAAGAAGTGGAGACTCAGAGGATGGCAGCCTTGTCTACTAAGCTGGCCAGACTCCAAGACCTCTGCTGCTCATCTGGTGTGTAGCGGCACAGAGGAACAAGCTCTGTATTCATTACATAGTCCTATGTATAGAATATAAATTATCAGCTTCCAAAGTCCATTAGTCAAACAACCAACATAAACCAATTTTCCTTATGTAGCTTTTCTTGGCTACATCACTTGATAGAGCAACAGAATTGAGGTTGCATTCCTAGTGCCAACTGGGGTCCCCCAGAAATCTGGAAGCAGCAGGAGCTAGGTCTTGATGGAAACAGCAGTTTTACTAATGTCTGCCAACAGGACTCACAGTGTGATGAGCAGCGTGTTTGGGATTATGTTTGGGCCGTACTTGCTGAACATATTCTCCTTTGGCTCTGGATCGTTAATGGGCTGCTTTATATGTTACAAAGATTCACTGGAAAGTTACCCAGGCTGCTGCTCTCATGATACTCTTAAGGGTTCTGCCACTGGTCTTTGGACAAGTGAGTGAGCAGTAACTAAGAAGAAAACAAATTCAGTGAAAAATCCAGTAGCCGCTCAAGAGAACAGGCTTGCAAACAGGTCCTATTGACGAGTGGCTGATCCTAAATTCAGAATGTTGTTGGTGTTGGTTATCATTCAGTTGATTCCAGCTCACAGCAACCATGTGTGCTCCAGATTAGAACTGCTCCGTATGGTCGTCTGCTATCCTCCTGGATGCAGACCATCGGGCCTCTCCTTCCTTGGCATGGCTGGGTGGGTTCACCCTCAAGTTTTATGTTAGCAGTTGAGTGCAAACTGCTCCATCTCAGAATAGGTATGTTTGACTACAAGAGACCACTACCTATCTGTCAGGTTGCCGTGCTGCAATAGTTGTCTTGTTACTATGATTCTGGGGACTCTATAACCAGTTTTTCAAATATAAGCTGTGTCATGTGCTTCAACAGAGCTTCCAAACTAAGACCAAGTCAGAATCTGGGTCACGTGATTCAGTAGAGCTTCCAAACTAAGACCAAGTGAGAAGAAACAGTGGTCATCTACTTCCAAAAACTTAGCTCATGAACGCTCGGTAACTCACAATAGAACTTTGTCTGATACGGTGCTCGAATATGAACTCCCACATTCAGAAAGTGCTAAAAATGCACAGTGGTCAGGCAATGAGCCTGAGCATACAAACAATAATAAATAAGGTGCAGGACAGAGCAACATTTTGTTCTGTTGTGCATCAGACCGCCAGGAGTCAAAGCTAGCCTGAGAGCTACTAGCAATTGCAAGCCCATGGAAAGTGCAGAGGGATCAGCAGGATAGTTTAAAGCTATTTGGTTTGGTTTGGTTTTTTTCTCTTGCTTGTTCCCAGGCAAGACCCAGAGGAATCAAGGTGAGCCTGTGGTGAACAGGTTTGGTGGCTGGATCTGGGTGATGGTATGTTTTCCTTTGGTAATGGGTCTGGCTGAGAAGGTTGACACTGGACGGTTGCCACACGTGAGACTGCCTGGCATGAGATGCTGTGAAAGGGGCCTGTGAGGTGGAGCTTCCTTTTCACATCTGCCAACAGCATGGCGGCTCTGACACTAGAACAGTGTGTACCAGGATACAAGTTTAGGAACTTATCAGCAGTCTGGTGGGGGCTGAAATCCTTGGCATCTTCGAACATAGCCTTCTATCAAAATTAAACAAAGATTCATGCAAATGCTTGGAAAGCAACTCAAATCCCAAGCCCACTCACAAGCCCTGAGTGGAAAGAACATCTATTTTAGACGTCACTGGCCCACAGCTGTCATCCTTGAGGAGCAGCTACCAAACTTCCAAAGAGTAAGAGAGAAATCCTACCTGGTCTTCCTGGGTCCCTAAGCCAGTGTTTCTAGGAGGAGTAAAGATCAATGGTCTACCAGAAGCCTCTGACGTTCACCATTCCCCAGAAGGGCCACTTTCGGATGGCCCATGAAGTACCATTGGGTGACCACCACAGTGCTGCAGTGAAGGGACTGGAATGACTGGAGATAAGTAACCAGTAATTTTGGTAAACTTTCCCTAAGTTGCATTTGCAACAACTGCCTACAGTTGAGACAGGAGTCTGCTTCATAGCATTGTTTATAATCCTATATATTCCTTTTGGGGGAAAACTATGCGACCACATATCCTATAACTTCCCTATTCCCACTTCTCTCTGTGTTTTGCTTTCTCTGAATATCAAACACATCCCATGTCCAAATGCAATAATTACCAAGACATCCCCCAAGTGGCCCGAAAGAAATGGTGACATCCCGAAACACCAGACTTGCACCCACAGTTTCACTTAGACTCAGCGTGTTAAAGTCAACATGTGTCTGGGCATCAAATCAGAGAGAACTGCCAACTCTTTCAACTTGTCAGTTGTGTGATGCTAAAATTTCTTTCTTAAAACAGTATCCAATTTCAAGTATAAAAGAAGAGAAAGTATAATGCAGATGTTTCATGGAATTTGAAGTACCAAGAGTCTAAAGCTATCACTTTTACTTTATCAGCCACCTCTGAAGAGTTCAAAGCATTTTTCATGAGAATTTTTATGTAAAATTTTATAATAGGCAGACATTATCCTTATTTTACACTGGGAAAAATGTGAATGAGTGAACAGCTAAATGTCTTTTGACTCCAAGTCTCTTTTCATGATTCATCATTCCTGAAGCCCAAGAATCAGGATTGCATTTGCAAGTCAGAGATCAGATATTCCCAAACTGCTCTGGGACTAGAGAGTTCAACTACGCCTACAAGTCAGACAGCTAGGGCATGGCTGCCCTGTGCCCACGAGACCAAGACAATAGAAATACTCTTAGGCCAGCAATGCAATCACTAATCGATTGTTACTAAGCTAGAAAGTCACTTCAGTGCTGACAGGTAATCTGATGTTTAAAGAGATGATGTCATTTTTTTGCATGAAATCTACTGAATTTTACATGTTGGCTTATGGTTTGAAAAAACTTCCCTGCAAGCCAAACAAATCACATCTGTGGTCCAGACACTGCCCAAGGCAGAGAGTTTGAAACCACAGTCCGAAGATGTCACCCCTGATACCAATTTCTGTCTATGTTTAGGGTAGAGGGGAGGGGGTAGAGAACCGGATGGAAAACCACAAATGACCATAGCCCCATCTGCCTGCTGGGGGCGGGGCACCGTATCTCAATTGCTGGGAACCTTTTCACAATGCTCTGGGCTGTAAACTGACCCCATCTCATCTCTGGGCATGGCCTGAAAGGAGTAGATTTTTGCTGCTGAGAAAAGGCAGCAGGAAGTAGGATTTGGAGGCCTGTGTGGTGTCTCATTCTCCAGCAAAGAAAACCACTTATCCTGACTTCCTCCTCTGCACTGCTGTGTACCACACCCACTTACCACTGGTATGGGCTACTTATGGGCAAAGTGTAATGTTTCCCCCTGGGGTTGAGACCATCAACAGAGAAGCCACAGCCACAGGAGGAAAGGCTTCCTGGGTCGGGCATTCTGTGTGACGAGGATTGAGAGAAAATGCAAAGCTCGCAGGAATTTCCAGAGACATTGGGAAGGTTTCTGGGCTTCCCACAGTAGGTGGGACTGGATTCAGGACATTTATATATAAATTTTTAATATTTATGAATATGTAGTTTAATAGACTCTACTTTCTAAAACAGTTTTACCGAAAATGTGTGCATAAAATGCAACTAGTTCCTATATACTACCCTCTGCACACTGTCTCTCCTTTTATTAATTCCTTGCTTTCCTGGGGTGCATTTCTGACAACGGATGAGCTGACTAAATACTGATACATTATTACTAACTGTTGCTTATAGGTTTATATGCGAATTTGTATATTGATTGTCCAGTAATCCCCGCCCTTGCCCCCATCTAACTCTAAAGTACTGAGCTCCCCAAACAGTTCATAATTATCTTCTTTATGGTAAATGTACATGTTACAAATCACTGGCCACTTCAACATTCTTCTCCTGTTCAGTGATATTAACTTCTGCTCATCACACTGTTCAACCATTATCCTTATCCATCTGCAATTTGTTTTTCCATCTCCCTTAACAGGAGCTCATGTTAGAGGTCAACAGGATGGTAGAAGCCTGGATAACTTAACAGCATGCCTAGAGGGCAGTCAATAAGCTTCAGTTCTCCAGAGATCAGAGCACATACCACACGCTTCTTCACAGTGGTGGACAAAGAGGTCATTGCCGGCCCAGATTCCCAGAGACCTGAGGCCCAGGGGAAAGTCAGCGCTGGAGTCACAGCCAGTTGTTGGCATTCCAGAACCAGGCAAGCTCTCCACACACAACCCTCTAAGGACCTGCTCACTGCACAAAGCGCCCACCAGAGGTGGCGTGTGGGATGTCATCTCATGGCCACAGAGAAAGCCTTGAGCACCGCAGCCAGGGTGCTTGCTCCTTCCCTTCACCTTCTACCCATTGTAGAATTGAGGTGGCCTCAGGGCAAGAGACATGTCTTGAGTACTTTCTCAGCATCTACCCAGGCACTAGAGCAAGCAGTATGTTATTGAATCAGGAGAGCAGAGAGGGAGATCCCACTGGCTTCCCTTGGAAACCTCTTTCTGCTTTGACCACTGCTTCCACCCGCACGCTACTTCCTCCCCATTCTCCTGCCACATTACTCACCCAGACACAGCCCTGAGAGAAGCTGAAGAATTAAAAACAAACAAATGAAAAACACAAAACCGTTTAATGTTGCATTAGGAGAAGGTTTACAGAGCAGATCATACTTTTTAAATTCAACAATTTATAATGCTTTGTTTCAACTCATGCGTTGCCATCCCTTCCACGTAATACCTCTACCCCACACCCTCCCCTTGTTTCCTGATCCCGTACTTCTTTTGTGACACTCTTCATTCCTAACTTTATCTTTGGCTAAATGCTACCCTTTTTGATGGATTTGTTATTCTAATGCAAAGGTGAGGAACGAGTAAGGATCCTAGCTCTGGCAGTCCTATCAGTCTGTCTGACCAGGAAGCCAGGGCTCCTTTATGATGTTGAGTTCTGTTCCCGTTTTCTTCCCAGTTTATCCAGCCACTTCAAGTGAGATCCTTTTCAGAGGAGCTGGTAGCAGTAGTAGGCAGGCACCACCTACTTCTGCTGGTCTCAGGGTTGTAAAGACTGATGTTTGTGAATTCCACTGGTCCATTGGACTAAATGTCCCCATGTGTCACTATTCTTCCCTCTGGACTAGAAGAGGCCAATCTTTGCACCTAAGATGCCTACTCATGAGTTAAGACCCATGCTGATCCATCAAAGTAGGATGAAGAGGATTGTCTTTTGAATTATGTTATGCCAATTGATCCTGGTGACCCCCAAACTGTGGTTCTGATTCTGCACACCCAGGTTTCTTCTCTTCAAGGTGCTTGGTTATGTCTAAAAAATTTCATAGCTGTATCCCTTGTGAGCTTTACAACATTAATGGATATAGTTGCAGCAAACGTAAAGACACATATACAAATATCCTCTATCAAACACATATATTTTTGTGAGTATACTACAACTCTCCCTCACACACTTGACAGCCTGTGTCTATCCAAGCACCTCCTCATAGATCATCAATATTGCAGATTGTGTACACAAACAGTCATGTCTGTTACCGTTAACTCTTGCAAAGCACTTAGTGTCTTCCCCGCCTCTATAGTTTTTTTTGACAAGCTCCCACTTTTTGTATACTGCCTTCCATTTCAGCCAAGTGAACACTTGGCTGCCTGCAGGCCCATGACTCTCCTTTCTGCTTTTCCCCTTGCACACCTGGAAATATTTAAATAAGGTTTCTTTTAGTGTGTATACCTTTCTTGACCTTTAATAATAGTGGTCTTATACAATACTTGTCCTTTTGTGATTGACTAATTTTACTCGGATCATGACCTCAAGATCCATCCACGTGATGTGTAACATTGCACAGTCTTCCACTGTGTCTAAGTAACATCACTTGTTTATCCATTCTTCCACTGTTGGGCATTTAGGCTCTTTCTCTCTTTTTACTATTATGAATAGTACTGGGCTGAATATGGTTATACATATATCTAATCATGTTGCAGCTCTTTTTTCTCAAGGGAATACACCAAATAGAAGGATTGTTTGGTCATATGGTATCTCTCCACCACTTCTCTATCAGTTTGTCATATTGCGGTGGCATGTGAGTTGCTGTGATGCTGGAAGCTATGCCACTGGTGTTTCAACTCTCAGCAGGAAAACCCAAAATGAACAGGTTTAAGTAGAGCATCCAGACTAAGAACACACAACAAAGTAAAAATCAGGTGCCTGCCTTGGAGAAGTAGCTGCTGAAAGCATTGTGCATCTCTTTGAAACCCTGTCAGATCCTGAAGGCCTAATGAATGGAAGCAGAGCATGGTCAGAGACAGTGCTGGAGGATGGGCACCTACGATCACAGGGCACTTGAAACGTGACTGATAATGAACTGCTTTCTCTGAGGGGAGTCGACCATGGTGACGTGAACAGAGTACAACCTGTGGGAGTGGGTCCTTCAGGATCTTCACTTGTTAGTGGGGTGCGACTCAAGGTAATAAGAAACAGCTTCAAAGATCCATTAATGATCAGAACTTGGAATGTGGGAGAATCTAGAAAAGTTGGAAGGTGTCAAAAAAGAAATGGAATGCATAAATATTGATATCCTTGGCATCAGTGAGCTGAGGTGGGCTGGTATTGGCCATTTTAAATCAGAAAATCATGACTGGCTATGCCAGGAGCAACACAATAAGAACAATGGCGTTGCTTTCATTTTCAAAAAAGACACTGCAAAATAAATCTTGAAGTACAATGGCATCTTAATAGGATTACATCTATTTGCTCTCAAGGAAATCTATTCAATACAATTATTATTTAAATTTATGCACCAATCAAAAAGCTAGTGATAAAGAAATTGAAGAATTCTACCAATGTCTACAATCAGAAATTGATCAAACATGCATTCAAGATGTATTGAAAATTATTGGTGATTGAAATGCAAAAGTTGGAAACAGAGAAATGAACAGTAGTTAGAAAATATTCACTTAATGACAGAAATGAAGATGGCTATTCTATGATATAATTTTTCACAACCAATGACATGTTCATAGAAAATACCTTTTTCCAACAACAGAAAAGGGACCTATGCACATGAACTCCAGATGGAATCCACAGAGATCAAGCTGACTACATTTGGGGGAAGAGAATAGTAGAAGTTCAATAGTAGCAGCTAAAACCAGGCCGGGAATGACTACGAAGTAGACCGTCAATTGCTCATAGGTAAATTCAGGATAAAGCTAAAGTAAATTAAAACGAGTCCACCAGCGCTGAGATAGCATGTTAAATCTAACCCAGCCGAATTTTGAGAACATTTCGAGAACAAATTTGATGCATGTAACACTCATGACAGAAGACCTGATGAGAATTCCATAACATTTCATTGTGCTTATACAGAACTTGTCCATGGATCAAGAGGCAGTTGTGCATATAGAACAAGGGAATACTGCATGGTTTAATATCAGAAAAGTTGTGTGACAGGGTTGTGTCCTCTCGCCATAATTATTCAATATGTATGCTGAAAAAGTAAATAATCAGAGAAGTTGGATTATATGAAAAAGAATATGGCATCAGGATTGGAGGAAGTCTTATAAACAACTGTACATATGCAGATGACACAACTCTGCTTGCTGAAAGTGAGGAGGCCTTAAAGCACTTGTGTGTGGATTATGACTCACTGTCAAGAAGATCACAATCCTCACAACTGAACCAATAGGTAACATCGTGATACATGGAGCGAAGGGTGAAGATGTCAAGGATTTTGTCTTGCTTGGACCCACAATCAACGCCCATGGGAGCAGCAGTCAAGCAATCCAACAACACATTGCATCGGGTAAGTCTGCTGCATAAGACCTCTTTGGAATATTGAAAAGCAAGGATGTTAGTTTTTGGACTAAGGTGTGCCTGATCCAAGCCATGATGTTTTCACTCGCCTCCTGTGCATGTGAAGCGAAGTCACTGAATAAGGAGGACTGGCGAAGGAGTGATGCGTTTGAACTGTGGTGCTGGGGAAGAATATTGGAAGTACAATGAACTGCTAAAATGAAAAAGCAATCTATCTACCTGGGAAGAAGTGTGGCCAAGAGTGCTCCTGAGAACTAAGGATGGCAAGACTTAGTCTTATGTAGTTTGGACATATTATCAGGAGACACCAGTGCCTGGAGAAGGACCTCATGTTCAGTAAAGTCGAGGCTCAGTGAAAAAAAGGAAGTCCCTCCAGGTGGTGGATGGACACAGTGGCTGCCACAATGGGCACAGGTTCATAGAAATCATTGTGAGGGGGTACAGGACAGGGCAGCGTTTCCTTTGTTTTGCAGTGTCCTTAGGCGGTAGAATCTACTTGATGGCACCCCACAACAATAAGCTCTTTCTAGTCTCATTTTTTGAGGCAGTGTTCTATCACTTCCACGTTGTTGTCCCAGTTCACAGTTCTTCCCTGGAGTATGGGGCTTCGGTCTTTCTGTGTCTCAGCAGTTCATTTCTAACTGCTGTTAATACTGCGGTGAGGTGATAGAACATTGTTTCGAATTACATCTCTCCCGTGCCTAACAATGGAGAGCACTGCTTCATATTTTCCAGCACCTGAAATGCCTTCTTTGATGAAATATTTATTCACGTTATCTGCCCATTTTTATATGGGATTAGTTGTCTTTTCGTTTTTGTTGAGGTTTTGAAGGTTTCTGTGCATTTTAGAGGTTAGTCCTTTGTCTAATCTTAGTCTCTTACCAATAGCATCCCTCCAGAATGGATTGTCATTTGAATTTTTGGTGAAATCTTTTAATGCACACGAATGTCTGATTTTTTAGAGTGTCTCAATTTGTCTTCTGCTATTTGTATATTTTTCATTATATTTGATAGCATACTTATGCCATTTATTAGGAACATCAGCTCGTGCCTACTTTTCTATTGGTGATCTTTAAAGTTCAAGGTTTCACATTTAGACCTTTGATCTATTATGAGACTTGGTTTTATATGGTGTTACATGTGGGTCCTGTTTCATTCTTCTGCAGATGTGTATCCAATTTTGCCAGTACCATTTGTTAAAGAGACTGTATCTTCTATCATTTAATGTGTTTTGGCCTTTTTCAGACATCAGCTCTCTGTAGGTGGACAGATTGATGTCTGGATTCTCAATTTTGTTCCATCGCTTTATGCCTCTTTCTTCGGACCAATAACAGGCTCTTTTGACTACTATGGCTGTGTAGTAGGTTTTGGAATCGGGAAGTAAGAGACCTCTACTTTGTTTTATTTCTTAACTCGTGCTCTGTTTATCTGGAGCGTCTTTCGTTTCCATACAAAGTTAGTGACTTACTTTTCTGTCTCTTTAAAATTATGTTGGAATCTGGATTGAATTTGCATTAAATCAGTAAATTGCTTAGGGTAGTGTTGACATTTTCACAATGCTGTGTCTTCTTATCTGTGATCACGGTATAGTCTTCCATTTATGCAGTTTTTGTTTAGTAGTGTATCATATTTTTCTTTGTGTGGGCCTTTGTTTCTTTTATTATACTTATTCATAGGTATTGTTTTCTGACTTCATTTTATTGTGTCGTTATTGTCAGATGGCACTGAGCCCTTTCTGTCGTTGCTACTGGATGGCATCAAGTGGTTTCTGACCCAGAGTGACCTTATGCACAAGAAGATGAAACTCCGCCCGTCTTGTGTCATCCTCACAATTGTCTCTGTGGTTCCACCCATGTTTCCAACTGATTTTTGCACGTTTATCTTTTACCCTGAAACTTTTCTGAATATTTTAATTAGTGCCAGAAATATTCTTGCCAAGTGTATGGGCTTTTCTATGTACAGGATCATGTCATTGACAAATAGAGCTTTCTTTTTGGTCAATTTGGATGTCTTTAATTTTCCTTTATTGACATATTGCTCTGGCTAAGACTACTAGAATAATATTGAATACAGATAATCTTGTCTTGTTCCATTTGCAAGGGCTATGTTTTCAGCTTCTCTCTGTTGAGAGTAATGTTGGCCAGTTCATATATATA
>NW_022106189.1:2792807-2804300 GCF_000313985.2 Echinops telfairi | reverse complement strand
TTATATATATGAAATGTATTATATATATGAAATGTTTTATATATATGTAAAATGTGTTTATTGTGTAAATAAGTTCTTTTCCATTTCTATTTTATTGAGTTTTGTTTTGTTTTTTTTAAATCAGGAATTGGTGTCAAATATCTTTTCTGTATCTGGTATTATCATATAGTTCTTTGTTTCTTTTGTTGCTCACTTTTCTAATATTGAACCATCCTTGAATACCTGTTGTGAAAACCGTACTTTGTTATTTAGTATTATTTTTATATATCGTGGAATTCTATTGGCTAGGATTTGTTCATACATGTTTCATCTCTATTCATAAGATAAATTATTCTATCATTTTCTTTGTTAGTGACGTCTCTACCTGCTTTGGCATCAGAATATGCTGATTGTTTTGCCTAGACTTTTCCATAATTTTCTACACTCTAGAATATTTTGAGTAGAGTTGGTGCCAGCTCGTCTGTGAATATTTGGTCAAATCGACCAGTGAAGGTGCCTGAACCCTAACATTTGGGGTGGGAGATTTTTAATGACTCAATCGGGATCTTCTTTTCTTATTGGTCTCTTCAGGTTTTCTTCTTTCGTCTGACTTAGTTTAAGGACTTTGCTCCTAGGAATTTCTCGCTCTCTTAAATTTTCAAATTTGTTGAAATACAGTTCTTCATAGAAGTCTATTCTCCTTTTCATTTTAGTTGGCTCTGCTGTGACATTGCCGTTTCATGTGTGTGTTCTTGCATCTTTAACTTCCCTTCCTCTGTTAGATTTGTAAGTGGTTTGCCAATTTATGTCAATGATTTCAAAGACCAAACTTCCTGCCTTGTTTCTTTGTATTGTTTTCTGCTTCATTTATGTAAGGCTCTAATCTTTATTGCTTCTTTGTTCTGGTGGTGGTAGCCTTATTTTGTTTCTCTTTTTATAATTATTGGAGATGTTTGGATAAGATATTGATTTTGGCAAATACTTCTTTTTTATGGCGTGTATTTACTACTATACATTGACCTGTGCACACTGATTTTCCTGTGTCTCAAGGTTTTGGCAAATTGTGTTCTAATTTTCATTTGATTCATGGAACTAAAAATGTTATTTCTTTTCATATGTAGTAGTTTTTAAGCAGAATGCTATTCAATTCTCATATGTTTTATTCCCCTCCCCCTGTTTATCTTTTTGTTGATTTCTAATTTGAAAACATTTTAACCTAACAGTGTTTTTTGTAATGTTTTCATGTTTTTAAATTTATTGAAGCTTGCTTCATGATCTACCATATGGTCTATTCTGGAGAATGTTCCATGTTCACTTGAAAAAAGTGTGTTTTGTGTTGTTGTTGATGGACTGTCTACATATGTCTATTGAGTTTAAATTGTTCGTGTTATTTTATTCTTCTGATTCTTTATTGAGTTATCTTCCAGTTCTTTCCTCTCTGAAAGTGATATATTACAGTCTCCTACAATTACTGTAGAGCTGTCCATTTCTTTATCCAATTAATGCATTTTGAGGCTTTTTCATTTGGGGCATAGATACATATTATGGTTATGTTCTCTTGATCAATTGACCCTGAAATTGCCCTCTTTGTCTCTGATACTGGAGTTTGCCTTAAAACCTAACCAAATAGAGAGAGAATTTTTTTTAAACCAGCAAAAATAAATACAGTTTAAACAGGAAAATAAAATAAAACCATCAGACAGGCAAATAACAGCAAGAAAATGAATTTAATGCTATAAGAACAAAATGACAACATGCTTCCTTAGATCCACCTTTGTGGATGTTAATTTTGAACTGAGTTCTACTTGTAAACTCTGTGTTTCTTGTGGTTCCAGTCAAAGAAGCATCCGGCAACTTTTTGGATGTACAGCCAAAGGTGCTTGAGTCATTAAAGAAAAGAACAAAATGAAAGGATGGTAACATCAAAGGTATTGAGAACTGGTATAAAATGAGAGAAAAAATGCAATTATCACAATTATATAGGGGATAAAATAATCAAAAAAGAATAGCAGAGAAAGATATGAGGAAAAAGAGAAATAAGTAAGAAAGTGAAAGGTAGAAAAGAGGGAGAAGAAAAGAAAGTGGAAATTAAAAAGAAGAGAGAGAGGGGCCAAAAAAAGATAATGAAAAACAAAAATTTTTAAATGTTCTAGCCAAGGAGCTCATGGGGCAGTTAGTCAAGAAGGAGGGTGATCAGGCCTAAATGGAGTTTCTGTAAGCCTGTATGCTCCCTGGGTCAGAGGACTTGATCCCAATGTTGCCTGGGTGGACTCGGATGGTACCTGTGGTCAGGGGGCTGGTTCCTGCAAGGAATTCTTTGAGGTCCAGAGCGTGATTGGAAGCGGGCTGGCTGATTAAGAAATGAGTTCTTGCCCATCCAAGGGTGGACAGTGGCCTTGCACTTTGCACTACGTCTGATGAGTGGGGTTCTTGCCCATCCAGGGGTGGACAGTGGCCTTGCACTTGGTAGTATACTGGTCTGAGGAGGGGGCCGCAGTGCCTCCAGACACAAAAGTTATACACCTGGTGCCTGATCCAGAGGCTCCACAGGAAGCTGTTCTAACCTTAGGCAGGAAAGGAAGTGTGTTAGGATGGGGTGGAGGAGGGTCACTGCGTGCAGGATCGGTAAACATTCCAGGTAATCATCCAAATCTGCTTCATTTGGTCTCTGGCTTCTTTTCTATGTAGAGGCTACGTAGTGTCTCTGCCTGGTTTGCCATCTTACTGGCAGTCTCAGCTGGAGACTCAGTCCAGATCCAAGGAAAATAACGTCTCCAAAAGTGGCCTAACCATGTTTCTGTTCATAAAGCCTTACACTGAGCCCCCGCGCTTAATGCCTACTTCTAGTGGATTTTAAAGCCATTCACCATGAGTCTCAGTTAAAAAAAAAAGGCTATTTTCTTGACTCCCTGGGCATAATTCATGTAAAAATTGTTGGCAAAGAAACTGCAAAGCGAGATGACTGACCACCCATAGCCTGAGTTCTGTCACCTCACATCTCCAGAGCCGTTTATTTGGTTAAAGCCATGTGAACTCTTACTCTGAATAATTTACTGAACTATTGAGCCACTTGTAAAATAATTGAAGCTGCTGGACTCTAGTTTTGCATAACAGATTTAATCTGGAGCAAGATGTATTAGCAAGATCTCAACCTCTACTAATAGAAAAGGTAGTGGAGAAGCTGACAGTTTTTCTCATAATGCACACATATGTAAAGCGGTTTTAACTGGTCATTCTATTTGGCAATGACTCCATCCGACCCCAACTGTGTTCCACCAGAGAAGAAAAGAAAGCGGAAATGGTGGTAGAAGTGGGTCGATGCTAAAATGTGAGAGAATCCCATTGTTTGGGGAAATGAGGGGAGCAGAGAAGGTACTCACTTATAGGATAGGGTATTTTGACAAGACCCAAGAACCTAAAGATCTGTAGAAATTTACCTGCGGGTGGTGTGAGTTAGGGACAAAAAGATTAGCACTATTGGTACAAGGAAAGAAGGTGTCTGCTCACCTGACTCTGGTGTCTGCTCACCTGACTCTGCATCCTGATGGGACAGCACCTGGGGTAGTTTTCACAACCAGACCCATGGGGCAGGGTGTCCCAGATAACCTAAAGAAGCCAATAATCAACATTATTAAACTGTAGAGAAGAAACTTCAGCCACATCAGCACAATTTTCCACTTAATTTTATGCTTCCTGTGTTATGAAACTATTTTAATACATACATTAACAAGATGTGGAAAATACAGATAAACATAAGAGAAAGAAAACCAGAAAGAAAAAGCAGAAATCATATACGATCACAATAACCAGAAATGCTCGCCCCTTCAAACCTTAACACACGTTATAAATGGTTTATAAAATTGAAACCCTATGAGCTTATAAACCACTTTTCCTATCCTATTTTTACAATTAGCAATGTCTGTTAGCATTGTCTGGTATGTCTATACAATGGAGCCCCGGGGGTAAGGGTTGGATTGCAAGTCAGAAGTTTGAAACCACCAGCCACTCCATGGGAGAGAGGCGAGGCGCTCTGCTTCCATAAAGTTTTACCGCAGGGGAAACCAGAAGGGGCCGTTCTCGTCAGTCCCACAGGGTCACTGAGTCAGGGACGAGTCACACCAATGGGTGTGGTTTTGGTGACTGCTGTCTACACACATAGACCACAGCCGTTCTGACTTCTTCAGCACACATTCTTGAAAGTATGCTTGCTGGGACCAAGAAAGTCAGGGATTTTAAATCTAGGAAACAGAAGGCATAGCCGCTGCCTTTAGAGACTTGCTGGCTTATTTGGTGAGGGCAAGACCTGACTCCCATCTGCCAGGGGCAGCTAGGACCCAGAGCTGAGGATAACGATGGAGAAGGGAAAGACCCTTCTAACCATCCCAGGGTGAGCTAGTGGGTGCCTCTCTCCCAGAGCATTCCTGTAGTGTCTGAGGGGGGCTTGGGTTAGAGGGGGTTTGGAGCCAACAGTGGGAGAGAGAGGGACCCGTGCTCTCTCTCATTCTGCTCTGTGATAGCGCAGTCCATCCAGCCGATGGGTGCAATAATTATGATATAGAATCTGGGGGATCTGTTTATATGGCACACTTACTAAATCAGGCTTTCGAGATGGTCTTTATAAAAGCAAACCTCATCTTTGATCTCTAACAATGCAGAAAGGTAGAGGGTAGAAGAGGAGGGAATCGAGCCCATGTATGGAAATGCACTCAATTGGATCAAAATGCAAAAGCAGCTCCTGTTTCTGATTATGAGTCTTTGTTCCCTGGCCGCGGCTGTCCTCCACCTTGCTGGAGCCTTCTGGCCACTCTCGTTGTGTTTGTGGAAGCCGCTCACTATCATTACGAGTTAAAATGCACAGTCACCTGAAGAAAGCTGTGACAGCGCTGGACTGAGACAGAGACTCCTTCGCCCTTTTCCCCTCCGTGGATTCTAACAGATCTGTTTTTCCTTCCTTTCCTTTTGTCACTCAAAATGAGTGTCTAATGTACTCGCATAAATTGTTAAAAGCAGTTTTAGGTAAAGGAAGAGAAAGTAAAGTGGAGGGATTTCTTTCCCTCTTTCTCTCTCTCTCTCTTTTTTTTTTTTTTTTACAAAAGCCAACCTCAATTTATGTCAAAGAGGGTTAAAAGACCTTGGGATTAAAGCAATAAACTTGCTGCTGTCAAAGCTAAAACCCGCTAACAATTTAGTGCCAAACGCATGTTGTTCAATATCATTTCATATTATATTATGTCACAAAGAGCTGGCGGTGCGGCATCACCCTGACAAGGCTGATTTACTCTGAAGGATTCATCGACAGTCTGCACAGTCCAAGTGGACTTCATTTTGCTTGAATGGACGACGGGAAATGTCTCTGCACTCGAGTTCGAATATTAGTCTGAAAATCTCTTTCAGATTAAACATTCAGGAGGACCTTGGGCCACAGCTTGTCAAAGTGAGGTCTTTGAAAGGCAGGTAAAGACTTTTCTCATTGACAAGAATTGTTTTGTTTTAAAAAGGAGAGACGGCAGTAGGTATCTTTCTGTTATTGTTTTACATACCCTAAAGTAGTTGCATCGTATTTGACAATACTTCGAAGCTGTGCATAAGGTTTTCACATTGCCTACGGAAGACCTCAGAAGAATCAATGCATTTGAATTGCGGCGCTGGAGAAGAATCTTGAAAGTTCCAGGGACTGCCAAAAGAATAAATCAATCCGTGTTGGAATAAGTAAGGCCAGCATGCTCCTGTGAGGCAAGGATGGCAAGACTTCTTCTTACGTACTTTGGACACACTCTCAGGAGACACCAGGCCCTGGAGAGGGACATCGCGCTTGGTCAAGTGGAGGGGGTGAAAAAGAGGCAGGTCCTCGAGGAGATGGACGGACACAGTGGCTGCATCAGCGGGCTCAGGCAGAGGAATAACTGTGAGGGTGGCCCAGGTGCAGGCAGTGTTTCATTCCACTGCACTTAGGGTCACTTTGAGTCAGAGCCAACTGGATGGCACCTAACAACCACAACAACAACAACAACGGGGTCTTCATTAGATAATGGTTAAACTTGTGTGTTGCCAACTGAAAGGTCAGAGATTCAAACGCACGTTTCAGTCCTCAGGAGAGAGACTTGGCGGTCTGATCCCTTAAAGATGACATACACCCTTGGGAACCTTAAGGGGAAGTTGTGCTCTGTCCTATGGGGATGCTTTGGACATTGGGCATGTTGGCTGTACTTTGGACATGCTATTAGGAAAGACCAGTCCCTGGAGAAGGACATCAAGCTTGGAAAGTAGCAGAGCGGTAAAAAGAGGAAGGCCTTCGACAAGCTAGATTGACCCTGCGTCCCTCTGCCCTGGGGCGTTCAAGCACATGCACAGTTGTGAGGACGGTACAGATTGGGCAGTGGTTTCATTTCACCCTGTTGTGCATTGTCTTGTTGTGAGTTGCAACCAACCCAATGGCACCAAATAACAGCGATATCGGGGCACCGTGACACAGAACCGACTCTGTAGTGACGGAAGTGAGTGAGTTCTTAGTCAACTCTTAAAAGAAAAAAACAATGGAACAGGAGGATGTTTTTCTTGGACTGCACATTACTCATCAAAAAAGAAGAAGAAACAAAAATGTAAGTGATGTTACTCACCTTATTTTCTGAATGATGTGGACCCATGGCCCATGATTCCACTTTCCCCATTTCATTCTTGGGGGAAAATGCAAGAACAACAACAAACCCAAGAGCAAACCTCGGTGGAGCTGCCAATGCACCAATGCTGCCATTGTCCCGAGGTACCAGGACAATGGATGTCTAGGGCACAGGTTCAGTGAGACAAGAGGCTTGCCTTGCCAAGAGCTTGTACATGAGTGTTCATCAGGGTGGGCAGTGCTATGGATGGACAGTACAGAAGAGAAAGTGGCTCTGGAGTTATATACCTGTGCTTGAGTGTGTTGAGTGCAAACTAGGAGGTTTCTAACCTTCAACCCATGACTATACTAGCTATCCTAACTTGTATTAAGAGCTCTCTGATTGGAAACATGTAGTGATATTTATAGAGTGAAGCCTGAAAGATTCTACAATTAAACCCGAAGCATGATTCTTGTTGGATAACGGTTGCCACTATCAGTGTGTGCAGGTCCTTCTAAAATGTACATGAAGCATTCAGTAACTTGGAATTATTTGTTTTCCATTTAGAAATTAAAACATGATAGAAATTTTTAATGATCAAATTTATTATCAAAGGAAATCATTAGCCAGAACAATCCCACAATGCATGTGCTTATAAAATGTGTTCCTAGCCTTTGAAGCAAGGCCAAGTCATCCTGTCCCGAACAGGATGCTAACTCTGATGCTGTTGAACACTGACTTGTGCGATGTATGATCTGCAGGGCAGTCAACTCGGACTTGCAGGAAGGGGGATGGATACAAAGTTCCCTGGTGGTGGCTTCATTGGAATGCTTGTGATTCGGTCCTGGAGTGTCTTTGGGGCTGGTGTGTCCTTTGCAACCGATAGTCTGATTAACAGTCTATGAGGAGGCTGACCTAGGTTCTCAAAGGATGCTAAAAGGCTGTGGCAGGAGGTCATAAAAGTTCCAGATGAAGTTAGAACTCAACAGTTCCAGAAAGAGAAGAAACAGATATGAAGAGACAGAGAGAAGAGTCTCTTCTCCGAGTAGGAACGAAGACCATTTTCAGGGTAGCCTTGCTTCTGCTGGGGATGAGATGCCGGCTGCCTCCCACCTGAGCAAGGGCCACAGCTTCCACCATAGCCTGAAGAAATATACTGCAAAGACTGCCTTCCAAGGAGAAGTGTTTCTATCCCTAAACATTGTGTCTATAAAAGAGGTTGTATGTGCAAAGGAAGCCAAGCCAGAGGCCCAGCAGCTCTCTCTGTCACAGCTGTGTGGCCTCCATCCCCTTCTGTAAGACTGACATTGTGCGCATGCCTCAGGTGCCTTGCAGCATGGAATCCCACAACACAAAGCATGGCCTGAAGAGGAGGGGACATTGACCTGTCTGTGGTGTGGTGACAATGGTGGCATTCAGGATCCTAGGAGCTAGTGGGGAGTCTGACATGGAGCAATGAGCTGTAACTCAAAGCCAGACTAGAGACACAAAAAGAAGTTCAGAGCCATTACCTTTCTTCCAGCGAACCCTGAGGAGGTGAGCTAGAAGAAGTTGCATACGATCTAAGTTTGAGAAGGCGCATAAGGCCATGCCGAGAAGACACTGTGACTGTTGGGAAAGTTATGATTAAGAAATGAATCTTGATGGTCACCTCGAACGAAACTGGAGAGCTTGGTTGTTTTGCCTGCAGAACACGGAATAATAATAACCTCTTGAGCTAGAGAAAGGTGCTTAGAGGGGCCCTGACTTCTCATGTATGCAGTCCAGCTTCTGTCATTAGGCTCTTGTACTCTGGGTTATATAACTCTTGCCATTCCACCCCCCTTTCTCACTCATTGAGGGCAGTTTCTGGTATGGGAGCTGTATTTCTTACAGATTGTCAGCAATTCTCAAAACATTTGCTTTCTACTTGAGCCCTTGGTATCAGCTCCTCATTTTTTCCCTTCCTCACTCCCCTTTCCCTCATGTACCCATGATAATTTATAAATTATTATTTTGTCATATCTTCTACTGTCTGATGTTTCCCTTCACCCACTTTTCTGTTGTCCATTCCCCAGGGAGGAAGTTATATGTACACCCTTATAATCGGCTCCCCCTTTCTACCCCACCTTCCCTCCACCCTCCTGGTATCGCCACTTTCACCAATGGTCCTGAAGGGATCATCTGTCCTGGATTCCCTGTGTTTCTGGTTCCTATCTGTACCAGTGTGCATCCTGTGGTCTAGCCAGATTTGTAAGGTAGAATTGGGATCATGATAGTGGGGGAGGAAGAAGCATTTAGGAACTAGAGGAAAGTTGTATGTATCATCGTTGTCACATTGTACCTTAACTGGCTCTTCTCCTCCCCATGACCCTTCTTTAAGGGGATGTCCAGCTGCTTACAGATGGGCTTTGGGTCCCCAATCTGCACTCCCCCTCCTTCACAATGGTATGATTTTTTATTCTTTGATGTTTGATTCCTGATCCCTTAGACACCTTGTGATCACACAGGTTGGTGTTCGTCTCCCATGTGGGCTTTGTGGCTTCTGAGCTAGATGGCCACTTATTTACCTTCAAGCCTTTAAGACCCCAGACACTATATTTTGATATCTGGGCACCATCAGCTTTCTTAGCCACATTTGCTTATGTACACCTTTGTCTTTAGCAATCGTGTTGGAAAGGTGAGCATCATGGAATGCCTATTTAATAGAACAAAGTGTTCTTGCATTGAGGGAGTACTTCAGTGGAGGCCAATGTCCATCTGCTATCTTAATACTAAACCTATAAATAAATGCATGTAGATCTATTTCCCAATTATCATATATAAATATATTTACATATGTACATGTCTATATTTAGCCCTCTATAAATACCTGTAGCCTCCTAGTTCTTTCCTCTATTTCCTTTTACTTTCCTCTTGTCCCACTAACATGCTCAACCTTCATTTGGGTTTCAGTGATTTATTTCGGTTATGTTGCCCTTGATCAAGCCCTACCCAGCCTCCTACACTCTCCTCACCCTCGTGTTTGGACCACTTGTTGTTCCCCCATCCCTGGGTTGGTCAACACCACCTCCTTTCCCCCACCTTCCCCTCTCCCATGTCTCCCCTGAACCATCAGTCCTGTTGTTTTCTCCTCCAGACTGTTCATCCAAAACAAAGCACAAAACAACCCCCCCTCCCCCAAAACAGCCTGTCCCTCCGTAGCACTGTCCACCCTGATGAACACTCATGTACAAGCATTGTTTGTTTTTGAATCTTCTGTATATACTTAGGGATGAAATTACCACGTCACCTGCTAACTCCCTATTTAACATTTTTCTGAGGAATCGCCGGTTGCTTTTGTAAAGTGTGTCCTTTTATGATCCCATCAGAAAATCTTCCACATCCTTGTCAACATTTGATCGTATCTATCCTTTTGACTTCAGCATCTCGCCAGTCTAAAGTACTATTCTCATTGCAGTTTTGATTTGTCTTTCCTTGACTACTAATAATGTTGAACACAGGAGCGCTGGTGGCATAGTGCTAACACATCGGGCTGCTAACCACACAAGGCCGGCAGTTCGAGGCCTCCAGATGATCCATGGGAGAGAGATGAGGCTATCTTCTCCCATAAAGAGTTAAAGTCTAGGAACCCTACAAAAAGGGCAGTTCTACCTTGTCCTATCTGGTCGCTGTGAGTTGGAATCAACTTGATAGCAGTGAGTTTCCGAATGATGTTGAACATTCAAAAGAACTCTATTTAGTTCCCTTGCCCACGCTTAAACTGGATTATTTATCTAATTCTCACTACCGGGGAGCAGAGTCGACTTAATTCCTCGCGGATATATTTCACACAGTGTCAGCGGAGGCGTGGGCATTGCTGTACGAGTGAACAGGTTTCAGTGGAGCTTGCAAACTGAGATGGCCTAGGGGGAAAGACTAGGAAACCTTCCAAAAGGTAGTCAGTGAAAACCCTACGTCTCACAGTAGTTAGATCTGCAACCGGCCTTTTGAGTGCGGCCAGAGCTAGCAGTGCTTGGCCCTTGTCCATGGTCACCGTAAGTCTAGGGCTGAGTCAAGGGCACCTAACAAAAGTGAAACCTTTTTCATTTTTTTAATTATTGAGTTTTAAGAATTCTTTATGTATTTTGGATGCAATCTCTTTATCTGATGCATGATCTACAAATAGTCTCTCCCAGTTCGCTTTCAGCGGGATATTAAACCAACCTCCTGTTCTTGCTCTCGTATGACCTAGCAGTCAGAGTAATCTCTTAAATATCATTTAAAAAGGCTACCCAGGTCAAGTCACTCTCTGCTGTTCAAAGAAAGAGATGCATGGAAATAACGTCTCTGACATCCTGTCAATAGATGTATGAAATCCAGGCTGTTTCTTTGACTAATAAAGAAATAAATGGTTTGCCTTCAGCCCACTTCTCCACTTCAGTTGCTCTCACTCTCTATACCCTCAACTGCCCCAACCACTATGATGTGGCTTAAAAATCCCCAAGTTCTTTCATACCTGTAGTAGTTAGATTTTCTCTCAACTTGATGATACCCGTATGGAGACGGGGATGGAGCCCAACCTATCGGTCAGGTTGTAGCCGGATGATGCCTCCATGCACATGTGGCCTTTTATAAGAGAGAAACTTGGAACCTCTTCCTCTCACTCTGCCACTCCCCATCCACCCCACTTTCCTGCTCGCTGTGACTCTGTGTCTGCCTCCAGGGCTATCCCCCTGTGGGCTGCCCAACCCCAAGAGATGCCCTGCCATGTTTCCATGACCTGGGATCCATGCAGCTCTGTATCTGCTGGCCTGGGAGCTTCCTGCAAATGACTTCACCTTTCCATTTCCTTAACCTGTAACTTGATGAGTATGAATCTTACCATAGTGAAGGAAGGGGGGTGTGCGGAGTGGAGAGCCAAAGCCCGTTTGTAGGCCACTGGACATCCCATTCCAGA